>NW_024081320.1:205601-500190 GCF_003009895.1 Hyaena hyaena
AGAGAGAGAGAGAGAGAGAGAGAGAGAGAGAGAGAATCGGAAGCAGGCTCCAGGTTCTGAACTGTCAGCACGGAGCCCAATGCGGGGCTTCAGCCCACAAACCATGAGATCATGTCCTGAGCCAAAGTCAGATACTTAACCAACTGAGCCACCTGGGTGCCCCTGATTTATCCTCTTTAAGATCTCTTTGCACCAATTATAACTTCAGTGAGGATGAGGATTGTGTCTATCCTGTTGCACTGCTGTACCTCCAGTTCCCGCAGAGGACAGGCCATGTACTTGGTGTT
This sequence comes from Hyaena hyaena, assembly GCF_003009895.1. Classification (NCBI taxonomy): domain Eukaryota; kingdom Metazoa; phylum Chordata; class Mammalia; order Carnivora; family Hyaenidae; genus Hyaena; species Hyaena hyaena. Next base: position 205,889 of record NW_024081320.1, read on the forward strand.
GAGTAAATATTTGTTAAATGAGGTGAATGGCTGTCCTCCAGCCTGATGAATTTGTGCTTCAGTGTTTTTTGAACACACTAGATTGATAATTGCCAAAAGGAAACCTGTGCATAGCTAGCAGAATGCTTCTGCAGTTTTCCTTTCTTTATTCTGTTATCTCATACATTGATTTATATTTGAAACAAATAGCATTTGCATTATTTTAAATATTAAATCTCTTATCTACGTGTTAGCATAAAATTAGATTAATATGAAATCCTAAGAAAAACCAGGGCCCGGTTTATCAGTGAGCAGCTTTCCAATGAAACAGTTGCATGCATTTTTCATGAACATTAGAACCAGCAGTGCAGAAAATACATAGCATTTCCAGTGCACAAGTTATCATTGCCTGAAGGCTGTTGGCTAACAGTCTCCCCTGAACTGTTTAGGAATGTACTCTTATTTGTTGGGTAAATAGAATGTATGTGATTTCATTTTTGTAGACTTTCGTTCTTTGCATACTTCATAAACACATTCTTTAATTTTAATATTAAGAAATATTTGACTTTTGGGGGTGCCTGGGTGGCTCAGTCTGTTGGGCGTCCGACTTCGGCTCGGGTCATGATCCCATGGTTCGTGGGTTCAGGCCCCACGTCGGGCTCTGTGCTGGCAGCTAGCTCGGAGCCTGGAGCCTGCTTTGGATTCTGTGGCTCCCTCTCTCTCTGACCCTCCCCTGCTCATGCTGTCTCTCTCTCTCTCTCTCAGAAATAAATAGAAAACAGTAAAAAAAAATAAAAAAAGAAATATTAAAAAAAATATTTGACTTTTGGAATTTAACAAACAGTTATCAAACAGCTTTGTGCAAGGCACTTTTTAAAGGTATAGCAATAATGAAATGCTTGAGGGTTTAAGGAGTTTATTTGTAAGCTATAACCAAACCATAAGGTGCCATGAGAACATTGAGAAGAAACATGTAATTTCAACAAGGGAATCAGTTGAATGTTCACTGAAACAGATGATATTAGATATGAACATTTTAAAATGAGGATAATTTCAGAAAGTGGATTAGTAAGAACACTGTGACCCCACTGTGTGTTCGGTGGAGAGAGTTGAATTTCAAACCAAACCAAGTGGGATATTAACACACATACCAGGTAAAGATCAAACCATTTACTCTAGTATTGGTAGGTCTCAATTAGAAAATAGCCTGGACGTGTACCAAATGTTTTTTCAGATACTTCTTCCCTTGAGTTAAAACTTATCCATACCAAGAGAGAAAAGAGCCTTAGGTTATGGACAAATGATGGCTTTTTACACCTTTATCTTGTTAAATTGAAGAATGTAAATGCATGGATAGACGCTGGAGGTCCTCCTTACCATGTAATTTCTGCTTCTCCCAGAGGCAGCAGTGACTACGGAATGAAGAGGTTGTCTAATGTGATTTTCTCTTGGGAGTAGAAGTTTCTGCATGAGAGGGCATTGGGGTTCCTCCTAACAGCATATGTCTTAATAGAAACTGGCTTAAATTTTAAATGATACATACTTAGATATTCAAATAAGGCATTTTTAGTTCTAATATTGGCTTTTGTTTAAGGGCATCATTGAGTTTTGAAGGAAAATTATTAAATTTCCATTCTAGTTCCTCTTCTTTCAAGGACCTTTAAAGGGAAATCATGTTTCTATTAGTAGAAATCTTTGTCAAATAATATTAAAAGGCTATTATGTCTGATTTGTGAATGAAACCCAAGGTTGATTTTAATACCATCATCATAAAATAAGTTAAAGGACATTATTGCACTGTGGAATCTAATAAAGCTAACCACACTATTAAGATTGATTTAAATTACTTTACTACTAAAATATTTTAATGAAATACTATCCTTGGACTTACTTTATTTCTATAGTGAAGGTAAATTTGTATTGGCAACTTTAAATAGAGTTTATTGATAGAATGCAAAGATTAGGATTGTTGCTATCCAGATCTACCTAACTTTCCCAATCTGTCATATTTTATAGAGCAAATATTTGTGGATTATGGACTTCAGTGTGAGACCTTTGGCTGTGAAAGTTTATTAGCTGCCTCCAGTTACACTGATTTATATAGTAGTAAATATGATGAAAGGGGAGGGATTCCATGTTCCTGATCAGAAACAGATTGGGAATTAGACTTGTATTTCAGGTCATCCTCTCTTTGAGGAGTATTTTCCTTATAAAAATGTCTTAATGATATAAATGCTCATTTGATAGAATGGAAATAAATGAAAGTCCCTTAAATAGAATTGCAGAATAGTTGCAGAACTGTTTTTTTCCCCTCCACGAGGCTTAAATAACTATACAAGTAATAAATAAACATAAAACTGATGTTTCTCTTTCTCTCTTTAAATTGATTCATTCATGTGGAAATATATGAACGGTATACTCTCATATATTATGTGAGTTCAAATCTGGGACAGTGAGAAAATAAGGCAAGCATTTAATATTTTAGGGTTATTGTGCAATAACAAAATAAACTCATAATATAGAGCCAAATAAAACCCATTCTTGGTTTTCTTGCTCTGGAACTGATGTATCCTGAGTTGACAATTGGAAACACACAGATGGAATCAGCCTCCATAAAAATGCAGGCTCTCCACATAACCGTCTTCTTACCCTCTACTCTTCCGCAGATAGTGGTGTGAATTGAGCTATAGATGGGGATGGTAGTAAATAAAGGCAATGTTTAGGGTCTTGTGAGTGGGTTAGGGCAGAGCCAGCATCCTGGGCATTCTTTCTCTCTTTTCTTCTCATCCTCTTCTCTCCGAAGCTCTTTCTTTCTTTCTTTCTTTTTTAATGTTAATGTTTGTTTATTTTTGTGAGACAGAAACAGAGCATGAGCAGGAGAGGGCAGAGAGAAGAGGAAGACACAGAATTGGAAGCAGGCTCCAGGCTCTTGAGCTGTCAGCACAGAGCCTGATGCGGGGCTTGAACTCACGAACTGAGATCGTGACCTGAGCTGAAGTCAGAGGCTTAACTGACGGAGCCACCCAGGTGCCCCTCTCCGAGACACTTTCCATTTTGCTGTCCTTACCTCTGCTTTCATTGCCAGACCATCAAGGACAGTTAAGAAAAATCAAGTAGACTCGTGGATCAGTGCTATTACACATGTAAGGTTTTCAGCATCGGCAGAAGCTTGAGTACTGTTCAGCAAATCCTTTCGTGGCCTCCATGTAAGCTCTCTTTCCCATCTATCATGCTCTTGTATTTGCATGTGCTCTTCTTTTCAGAAAGACCATTGTAAAAAGTTCCTTTTCAGATAAACCCTAGTCATCCTTGAAGACCAGCTAGGATGTTACCTCAATTCATGAAGCCCATCTTCCTCCTTCCTGATCTTCTTCCTGTCCATCTTTCGATGTGGATGCTGGCAGAGCAAAAGCCAGTCTCTTCCTTTTGTTCACTTTTTAGCATGTTGTTGCTAGTATTCATATCTTTCTCTCCCACATTAATATTGGCCGTGTCCATGTCTCATTGTTGTCAACCATGTGCCACATACTGGGCTAGACATCACTGTAGACATCAGATAAATAGACGGCTGTGACCATGTTATCGGTCTCAAAATGCAGTCTGCTGGAGAAGCCAGAGTCGTCATAACATTTGTCACTAATCTCTTTCTGCTTATAATTATCATACTTTATATTAAACGGATCACTACATAGGAATAGCATTAAGCGGCAAACAGATGGAAGGGTGAGGAAATAGTTCAAAAGGTAATCTGGTTTTCGTCCTTTCAGAGGGGACAATAAAATACCTTCAGGCTGATGCCTGTCTGTTCTTCTTTTTTTTTTTTTTTTTTTATAAATAGTTTATTGTCAAATTAGTTTCCACATAACACTTAGTGCTCATCCCCAAAGTCTTTTTTTTTTTTTTTAATGGTATCTCAGGTTCTAGGCTCCCATAATTTCTGTGAGTAGTCCCTGCCACAATTTGTTAGCATAGCTATGCTACCACTTATATTAACTTTCTTCACGATTCTCTTCCGTCCTCATCACCTCTTCCCTTTGCTACTCTCTGTTACCTTCTAACTATGGCTCTTTTTTACATAAAATCTACAGCTCTTCTCAGCTCTCCTTTTCGTCAGCCACCTGCCAGCTGTTGAGGCAACAGCTGATTTTCGTTATATGGTGAAAGGGTGGGGCCATTGGTTCACAGCTGCCAAACTTCTGGTTCTTTTCCCTCACCACCTTGAAAACCCAAGTCCCTTATTACATAAAATAGCCCAGCTGCTATCTATCTTGTAACAGCTGATCAGGGAAGAGTTTTCTGCAAGATGATTAATAGTAGGACTACTTATGTTGAGCATCAGGGGTGAGTTTAGTCATTGCTATATTGCTGCCCATTTGGGACTCTTAAAGGGTATTATTTTTTTTTTTTTGAAAAGTGCAAACCTTTTGGACCTGATTATTTGCATATGCCCAAAGTTGTCCAGTTTCACCATATACTTAAATATGTATTTAGGTTGGAACTTAACAGTATTGGCTTTGAAGATGTTCCAGTCAGATACAAATTTTACTTGTTTTCATTTGTCTTACTTTTGTCAATGTCATTATTTTAATTGTGTTTCATCCAGAACAAATGAAGATTCACTATGCTCAAAATAATAGCTTTACACTAGTAGCCCTTTTCCTGTGTAACATTTCAACCAAAATGATGTTTTAATTATTTTTAAAGATGAAAAAAATTTTGTTTATTTATTTATTTACTTTTGGTAATGGATCAGAATTGAGATGAGTGCTACTGAGTAGGTTTACTTATTGTGTGATATCAAATTTTATCATGTGCTTATAGGAAAGACACTCTATTCATACTATATAAGATAATACAAATTGAATGCTGCTACTACTAGTTTATCTTTCAGGCAAATACTATATGTGATAATAAAACAATGTGAGATTGAGATTTTGAAAAAATTAAATAGTTTTCTATTACATAGTTTAGTTTCAGATGTCTTTATTATGAGCATGTTGGGTTTCAAAGCTTGATGAAAAGCAGTCACTTTTTGATTTTAGCTAATTTTATTTAGCCAATAATTTAACATATATTATTGAGTTCCAGATACTGATCTACATCTTGGGAACAGAAAGGGGAATATGACACACAGTGAACCTTTATTGTTTTCTATTTTAATTCAGGGGCACTTTTATAAGTAGAAATCTTGCCTGTATACCCTTTCCTATAGGCAGACCAAGATATATTTAGTAATTTGTGTGCTGTAAATTGTAGAAAATATTTAGCTCTTTTCTGAAAGTTCATCGGGACATTCACTTTTTGATAAGACAAGTTGTAAAACATGATAGGTTTTTAAACACCTTGTCTGTGTAGTTTGTGATGAGAGTTAAAATGTTTCAAATGGCTTATTTTCCACCATATTTCCCACCTATTGCCACAATTCACAGTTGTCTCTTTCCCTGCCTCAGAGTGGTATTTAAGTATTGATTCTTTTCAGGCAAATTTCAGTCAGTTGAGGGGCTTCTAGTGGAATTATAGAAGAATGATTCTGCTATTATTTACATTACTTTTTTTTTTTAATGTTTATTTTTGAGAGAGAGAGAGAGAGAGAGAGAGAGCATGAGCCACCCGGGTGAGAGACAGTGAGAGAGGGAGATACAGAATCTGAAGCAGGCTCCAGGCTCTGAGCTGTCAGCACAGAGGCCGACCCGGGGCTTGAACTCAAAAACCTCAAGATCATGCCCTGAGCTGAAGTTGGATGCTTAGTCAGCTGAGCCACCCAGGTGCCCCTATCATTTACAGTCTTATATTTTATACAGTTTTATATTTTACTGTTTTCACATTAATATTAAGATTGTATCCTCCCAATTTTTCTGCAATTTCATACATAATAAAATGATACTCAAAGATGTCAATAATAGTAATAATAATAGCTGTCATTTATAATAAGGAATGAATGTGTAGTATATGCATTATAATAGACATGGAAGTTATACATTATTATACATTATTAACTTATTTTTACAGTTAAGAAAATTGAAGTTCAGCCATGAAAAATGTCTTTCCTATGGCCTAGCTACTAAGGATTCGAATCCAGATCTGCCTTTAAAACTTTTTTATTGTTTTATTGTGACTGTCTTGAATGAATTAATCGATACCACCCAGCCAGTTATTACTAGTGCTGCAATATCCAGATCTTGTGGGAACATAAACTGGTGCATCATTCATTGATTCCTTATTCATTTGAAAATTAATGTGTTGCATGCTGGTTCTGTTCCCATCATTATGTTTCATTGCTCACAGAGCTAATATCAAAGAAATGGATCTGAGTTGTTTATTAGTAAAACTTTAAAGAAACATGAAACCATTCACAACAAAGTTAGTTTGATTTATATTTTAGAGTTATTCTATTTACTCCAGACACCCCCCCCTCCCCACCATCACAAGGAGAGTGTAGTAACTTAGTTTGAATGCTATTAAAGTTTAGAGGGGGCCACACTGCTATATGTGTGAAATTCAGTGTTGACTCACTGAATCGAAACATTCTCATTTACTTATCTTTGCTTCTATAGCAGGTAGAGTGAGCGCTACTGTAGAGTAAATTTTTTTGTCATTCTTATAGATTCTCAGATTATATTCTAAAGCAGACCCATAGTGAGTTGTTGAAATGCTTCATTTCAGAAAGTTACATATGACTAGGCATGCTCTAAATTGAAAAGTTAAATTACTATTCATGTAACATTTCTTTCCAAGTATTGAGTTTGATTTCCATTATTTACTAAGCAGCTCATCAGTGATTTCATTTCTGTTGCCTAGTCAATTTATTGTTTGTTTAAAGTCCTTCAAAAAACACATCTCACTGCTACTTGATAATCAGTTGACTACACAGCAAATACTGGGTTAATATTAAAATATTGATTATTTTACCTTTCAGTATAATTTGATTTGCAGTAAAGCCCAATCTGACCTGATTTGTTTGTGGGTTGATGACAGATGGGCTGCAATGGTTAATATCTAGAGCGTTTAAAATTAGCTATCTTAGATTTGTCTAAAATACTCTCTTTCTTTGAGACACTAACAATTTTTCTTTTACCAGCACATCTAATCAATTTCAAAGTGAAGAAAAATAAAGCCTAAGCCAGTTTTGAAAATTATTCCTCCTTGAAATGTTCTGAGTGCTGGAATTTATTTTACAGTTCCAGCTAAGCAGACTTCTAGACTGAAAAGAAGGGAATGAATAGCGTCTAAATCTGCTTTAGGAGAGAGCTTGTTTATCGAGCTACACCTCATTTTCCTTTATCTGTCACTTGGTAAATAATAGGTAGAGTTTCTTGGTTGGTTGTATTCTACGTGCACAGCATAAAGCTTAGAGTCACTAACTGTAGCATTTCTGATTCTCCCTTAAGCTATCTTTTTCTTGCTAAGCTCCTTTCCCCAACTCACTTCTCTGCCTGCAGCATGATCCAAACAGAATTATACAGTTTAGACAATTGTGGCCTTTAGTGTCTATCTTTAAATTAGTGCATTCAGTCTTGAAGTATAGGTCCTTTGCAGGATGAAATAGAAATTACAGTAAACTAGACTATTAGGTATGCATTGATTTTTATAAAGGAGTTTTCAACATTTTGTTTGGCAACATTTTTCTAACAGCATTTTATCAGAATATCCAACATATTAGGGGTCCAAGTAGTGCAGAAGTTTCTTTCTTTCTTTTTTATTATCCTGTATTGGAAAAGAAGTTTATCAGTAGGCCATGCGCGACTCTGTGTTGTCTTCATGATCTTCAGAAACCAAGGCTTAGGCCTCTGTTATCCTGTTGGCTCTGGCTTTCATTGTCAGGATCACCTCATGTTACAATGTGGCTTCTGAAGCTCTAGCTATCTCATATACATTCCATGTTGCAGGAAGGTAGGAAGCAAAGCAGGGAGGACAAAAGGAATGCATTTTGCAGCTGAATCTGTAGCCTTCCAGGGAGTTCCACACAACACTTACATACATCATTAGCCTGAAATTAATAGCATGGCCACACCTAACTGAAAGAATAGTTGATAAACCTAACCTTAACTGGGTGCAATTGCCCCGTTAAATAAAATAAATAAAAAAGGAAAATGGATTTTGTGTGCAGCCAACAATTATGTTCAGCTAGTCATTGTCCATATACTTGATAGTTACTTCTCCAGTTTTCAGTTTCCTTATCTGTAAAATGGGGAAAAGAGTGTCTTCTCTATGGTGTTTGTATGAGAGTTAAAGGGAATATCACATGAATGATACTTTGTTCTGGAACATAGTAAATATCACCATGGTTGCTTTTCTAATTCTCATTTCCCTTATCATTATTGTAACATTAAAGCAGTAGGAAGTCTCCAGGCTTTATGGACACTTATGACAGGGTGATCCACATTAACTTGTGAATTATTTCACTTTTGGGACTAATATATGCTTTGTAACTGGTGTCTCATTGTAGTGTCTCTATTTCTATAATGCTTTATACAATGGGGTTATTTCTATCTTCATGCCCTATATATAACTCAGAACTGGGGAAAAGGATTAGCTCCTTGAAGTGGAACGGGATTAGCCACAGCAGTGATTAATCTATTCTGAAATTTTGGGACCTACAGAGCTCACGGAAACCATCAATTTACCTAAAGAGGAGCAGATGCTCTTTAGTAAAGGGCTCTATATGAGGGTCAGCAAAGGGCTGCCTTGGACAAGTCACATGACTTTTCTCCTTTTCAAAGGAAGGATTGGATTGGCTGGTCTCTGAGGTCCTCCTTTTTTAAAGTAATATGACTGTGGTAATCTCATTTTCTTTAGATCTTTTAAGGTCAGTTGGGTTCTTGTGTTTACTTCCTTTTATATGAAGATGGATAGTGAGGGGCTTATCTGGTGGGCTTTAAGGAGCCCTTACAATTTTACACTGTTGATTTTTGCTGTCTAGATGCTAACTTCTTTGTTTTCCTCTCTTGAATTCTAAGAGTTACAGATTATTCAAATTCGAACTACTCCAAGTAAATACTCTGAGAATGAAATATAGTCATACTTACATTAATATTCTTTTTACTGCCATTATAAAATGACTATGAGATTATACATTATTGTCCTTTATATTAATACTTTTTTGACATGAAAATTTTACGAAAGGAACTGTACTTTTTTCCTTCCAAATGATCAGTGCTTTACTAATAACTGACCTATCCTAAATAACTCCAGATAAATACTTGTTCTGGTATTTGTTAGTTCTGGGTCTTTGGGAAGATTATTTATACGCTCAAAGACTTAGTTTTCTAGTCTGTAGAAATGCGAGTATTTATTGTACTTGTTTTATAGGTCTCTGAGGGAAAGTTAAATACAGTCATGAAAATGCACTGTTAACAATATATCTGGAGCAAGAGACTATTACAATTATTTTATTATTAGTACTACTTTTACTGTTTTAGAAGCAGGCTTAGATACCCAGCTAATTTAACTAGGGTAATGGTCCATTTATCTATTGCTACGTAACAGACTGTTCCAAATCTAATGCCGTAAAACAATAACCATTGTATAATGACCACAGATTTTGTGGGCAGAATTCTGACAGGGCAAAGAGGTGACCACGTTATCTCTGCAGTCGTCTAGGGCCTCAGTCAGGAGGATTCTGAAGGCTACGGGTGTCTCAGATCTGAGGCCTGGATCATCGGGAGGCCCCTTCATTCTGGTTTCTGGGCTGTGGTGACTTGAAGGCTGTGTCCAGCTGGATCAGTGACTGCAGAAAGTACCCGTGGCATCTCCATGTGGATTGGACTTCTCCCAGCATGACAGCTGTGTTTGGAGGGGACACAGCCAGAGGCGGAGTGTTCCCAGCATCCAGGAGGAAGCTACATGGCATTTTATGACCTCACTTTGGAAGGCACATAGCGTCACTCATGCCACATTCTATTAGTCGAAGCACCCAGAAGCCCTCCCAGATTTCAGAGGAGGAGGTGTAAACCTTTTGTGTCGTTGGAGGGAATGTCAGAGGACTAGGGGCCATCTTCAGTGACTGACTTCTCCTTGTAGAAGAACGAAAGATGACGAGGAGTAAAACATGATTTAATGTGAACATAGTTTTTTGGTAAATAATTCTCGAAAGTAGTGTTACTCTAATCTATCACCCTCTAATAAGCATTAAGCGTTTTCATCAGTGGCCTAAAATCATTGTAAATGTAATCTTAGCTTTTAATCCTGCTAATCTTGGATCTTTACACTCCAAACACTAGGGTAAATCTTCCTTTTAAAAGATTTAAAAGTCATTGTGGTTCTCAGGCAGGCATACATTATTTTTCTTACACAGAAGTTTTTCTAAGGTTTTTATGAAGATGAAATTGCCAATTTTTAAAACTCTTAGTACAATTACCAAGTTTACCATAAATCCAATATAAATGTTCATTAAATTAGAAAAAAAAAAAAGCTTGTAAACCACTCTTAAAATGCCAAAGGAATAATAGGAAGTAAATACTTCTTGGGTCAATATAATATTTGCCAACATTATACCATTAAGATTATCACTATAGTATTTTGTCAAAAGATTTGAAAAACGAAAGTGACTTTGATGAATTTATGTTAAAGGTCAAAATCCATTATCAATAAGTTAGTGATTCAAGTTTTTTAATGACAATGAATGAATGAACATTCTTTTTTCTAAGGTCTGTACTTACACTTATGCTTCAGATGTGAATATCTCATTAATTTTCCATACTGATCTGTTATCTATTTGGAAGCAGCAGCATATCGTTAAACTTAGTTCTAATAGCTCACTTGTTCAGATTGTTGTGTTTTTGATCGTTATTTGTATTTCAGTTGTCTCAAATTAAATGGGCCCTGATAGCTCATTTCAAAACCTGGGATGATAGCACCCAGTGGTTAATGATGCTATTGTAAACTTATTAAAGGCAAAAAGGAAATACATCCAAATGGCCATACTTTATTCTGGTTGCTAAATATGCCTTTTCTTGATGCTTTTCTCCTCTGAGTGAGGTGAGGATACAGAGGTTAAAATGTGTCATGCTTTTTTTTTTTTTTTTTTTTTTTAGTTACTTATTCTCAGTCTAAGCCGGTTACATGAGCAGTCCTGACAGTTAACTTTGTAAATCATTCAGGAATCTGACTGCTTTCTCAAAACATACCTGGGCCTTTAGGCAGAGTCTACAGGTGATTGCCCCTGGATGTTTGCCTAAAGATGATTTAGAAAATTGGTTGGAAGCTTTGCTGTTCCCCAGCTATCAAAAATTAACCTGCCAGAAACTTGCAGACAGGGCAACATTGTTAATGATTCTGACTCATGCACCAGACTTTTTTTTAAGCCGGCTACTCCAAGTTCCAAAGATTCAGCATTTATTATTTGGTAATTTACTTTTGTATTTGCACGATGAGTAGAACATTCATTGCCAGCCTTCTTGATTGTCTCTAGGGCATCAGTGTAGTGTATTTATTACAGGTAGGTAACCAGCGTTTTCTTTTCCAATGGCGAACATGGTTCTCGTTTGCTGGGAAAAAAGAGAGGAAAATCTTTGAACCAAAGACTAAACCCCAAGAGGGACTGTTGTCTGATTTCCAAACAGGCCAGGGAATATATTGTGCTGCAGGATCCCCTGGCGTATTCATTAAAGCATCCTGACTGGGTCACCAGGGTGAGAGCAGAGGGAGCTGCGAGGGGCCTCACGTGTGACATGTACACAACTTTGTTTATATGTTCATTTTCACTCATATATGTAGATATGCATGACTTAGAATGTAGCCACAGCCTTCTTGTAAATTTATAAATTACTAAGTTCATCGAGAGGCTTATTATGTACTTTATAATTAAAGTAAGTTTCTAATGCTTTGAAATTTTACGTATAGATTCGTTCATTCTTAAATTGAACCAGATGATCTCCAAAGGCTTTTGTAGCTCTAAATCCCTATGGTTCTGTGATCCTCATGATTTTTCTAAAATACAGCCTCCAGCTTTATTTTTTTTTTTTACCTTTACTTAATTCTAAGTGTAAACATTACCCTGATCAAAGTGTTATATAATCAAATAGCATTAGCAATATTAATGGATAAAGGAAAGCTTTCTACTGTTAGCTTTTCCTATTTTAACCACTTCTCAACCTCGTTGTGCATTTTTGTCTGCCCAGTTACGTTTATATTTACATTCAGAACCTTTGAATTTAGTCAAAGTGTGAAAGAAGGATTTACTGTTCAGTCCCCCATTCCCTCCCATCACGTGGAAGTGTGGTCCAGTTCTTTAGAAGTTTGAAAAGTGGGATCCTAAATTCAGAAGCTTCAAAAGGCTAAGCAGAAATCCTTAATGAGTTAGGTATATATTTCATTAAGTCTTGCCAGAGTCTCAGATTGTTTTTCAAGAAACCAGAAACCCAGGTTTTATTGTTAAATACTCCACTTTCTTAATGCTGCTTGAAATTACTTTAAAACTCTTAAAAAGAAGAAAAAGAAAGGAATATGAGTGATGCGACTCCGTAAGATCAGGTCTATTCCTTCTTTAACCTCCCTTTTAAAGCCAGGCATTCTGTTCAGCTTCATGCTGATAGATACTCTGTTGTGAATCATTCCCCCAAACAGACTTCTCCCCTTGGGGGAACCTCCACTCCTCACTATGTTGTACGAGTGTGAACTTGCCTGGTACCTATAATTATCTCTGGATTTTGACAAAAGTTCCTTAGAGGTAGTTACCATGCTTATTAAATTTCTGAACAATTTCTTGTCTCCCGAACTAACAGCAGGTTCACAGGCATCCTAGATTAATGCTGACCCTCTGCTAATCCATGTACTCAAAACTCTCTCTTTTTACTAGTCATGTTTCATTCTTGTGGATCAGCCCAGAATGTTTTTCCTGCTTTCTGATTTATTCTTTGTCTCTCAGAGTCTTCCTGCTCTTGACTCAGTGCAATCTCGGCACTAGCGGTCCTCTTCTGACTGTCTTTTCATCACTGTCATGATATGCCTCTTCTTTTTTTTAATGTTTATTTATTTTTGAGAGAGAGAGAGAGAGAGCATTCACACAAGTGTAGGAGGGGCAGAGAGAGAGGGAGACATAGACTGAAGCAGGCTCCGGGCTCTGAGCTGTCAGCACAGAGCCTGATGCGGGACTCCAACTCACGGACCGTAAGATCATGACCTGAGCTGAAGTCGGACGCTTAACTGACTGAGCCACCCAAGCACTTTATGATATGCCTCTTCTTATCGCTGTTAACATTCTTATACTTTTTACATTAATGTGAAGAATGGGATGGATGATGTACACAAAGTAACTGCAAGTGTAATGTAAATATAGTGACCACACGTTAGGTTAAAAAACAGGCTGTGAGCTGGTATCAGAATGACATTACCTGACGGCTGCATCCATTTGTGGTTGGCAGTCAGGGTTGATATCCTCATCGTTGTTTAACACAGACTTGTTTCACTTCTGTGAAATGTTAAAGTGGAAAATTCCCAAGAAAAGAGCTTCTGTTCTGAAGGAGCTCATCTGGCACAGAAATTATAGTATACATACACTGGTGCATTAGAGTTCCTGAAATGATTCAGCTGGTCCTTGTATGAAATGATTTTCAGGTTCCTCTTTCAAACATTAGTTTGATTTTGTCTGTTTTCCAGTGTATGGATGAAACTGCCACGAGTGATCTTGCCTGTTGCCTTGTTGTAACCAGTTAAACTGTATCCTCTGCATCTCCCTGCAATACGTGTCTGATAAGTTCTCAAAGGATGATGTTATAGTCAGAGGTGCCATTTTTGATGATTTACTGAGAGGAAGATGTGCATTATTGTCTTATGTTGTCCTGGGGATCTATTAAATGCATTTATTTTTTCACAACAGTGTTATGAAGAGGGGCTGTTATTACTGTTCTACAGTGGGGAAGCCAAGATATAGGGAGTGGAAATTATTCGGCAGATCACACGGGTGGTAATTAGTCCTGGGCGGTTGAACACAGAGCTCTTACTTTTAATCACTCATTACTTCGTTTCAGATAGCCCATGGTTAGTGTAGCCACGCGAGCCCCTGATAAACAATAATGCTTTTCTAGCACCACACACATCATTTCCTAATAAGTTGTTATGGAAGCTTTTTAAAGAATACTGTAAAACTCTACTGTCGATATGTTGAAGAATGTACTATTCTCTTTTGCAAGTTGAAAATGCATTGGTCTGTTCACCTGGGGTCTTCTGGCCACGCTCCAATCTTTTAAGTTCCTTCAAAGATTACTGCAGTTGTTGGATCTATGTTGCAAGTCACCTCAAAACAAAACAAAGCAAAACCGAAAAACAACAACAAAAACAACAACAAAACACAAAACTCTAGTCAGGTGTGATCCAGAAGATGGGAATACTTCTCCAGCACGTGAGTGTTTCTCTACATTTTCATCAGCTTCACTTTTCTTCCTGACCAGTTTTTCATCTGCTCTTTTCAGTCAAGTGGTCAGTCATTCTCTTTGACAGAGAATTCTGAGACAAAACGAACATTAGATGTTTGGCTGTCTTTTAATCATCCTTTTAGTTATCCTTTCCTTTTTATACCATTCATCTCAAAATGTATGGCTTTTCCTTCCTTGTTTGTGATTATTGCATGTTGCTTTAAATTACTACAGCATTTGTTTGGTCTTTAGCTGGGAGACAATTTAAAAGTAAATGGGAAGTTATCTTTTCTGCAAAGCTGAGTAGATTTTACGAAAACTCCAAGAGTTTTCTCTTAGCTGGGACCAATAATTACCAACATTTTTTTTTTCTGGGTATGAGCCGGGTAAAAGGACTTGACATTTTCAGGAACATCATTTATATCTCTCAAGATCAGTCTCCAGAGGTTAGCTTCTTTTGTTTGTTTATTTGTTTTGTGGGAAGAAGCATTGTCAGTTAATGAAGACCAAATCAAACACAGTAAGCACATTTTTCCTTTCCCAGTGATTCACTTTATGTTAATTTTTACCTTCCATCAAGTATAGTCTGGGAACAAACTGGATTTATAAACTCTAAGGATGACTGAGGACATCCAGGATAGAATCACATTTTAAAAATGCAAAGCTAGTTAAATCTGTGGTACATTTGACTATCTGTAGTCATATCCTGTCATTTGTATTTATGGAAAAAGAATCTGTACCTTTAACAAACTAAATTTAATATCTTTATGTTAAAAATCCTAAAATTTTTGGGATTTGCTTTCTTATTTTTTGTACTTGACGTCTTTTATACACACACATACAGGTGCACATAAAACCAAATTTTAGCATGAATTCAAACATGAAAGTTTTAAAACAGTATTTCTCAGCTGAACACAAAAGCATACTGAATAATTCTTAATGCACATTCCACAAACCTATGACAAATCCTGGCCATAGCGCTTAGCGTCAGTTTCATTGTAAAATATATTCAGTGCTTTTACTTCACTTTCCAATATCTTGAATTTCTAAGGATTGAAATGCAGTATTTCTATTAGATCCATATTCCCCATTCTATCCCTGACACATTTGCCTTCCTATGAATAATATCATATTAGTCTGTGATAGATCACAATGTCAAAAAACTGATCTTGGTCCAATTTTTAACTCTGCTAGAAGAAATAACAAATTCCATTTGCTTCCAGATTTTGGAGAGGAAAAGGAAGACAGTTATTCAAAATGTAGTTTAATGTTTATTCATGGTTTCTAATTAGTGCTGCTTATTATTGGTATTTTAAGCCATTATAATCCTTTGGTAGCAGGTTTTTATTTTGTGGGCCATCAAACCTATTCTCTTACATTTATAGACAAGATGTGTATTAAAAAAGGTCCGCATTCTTTAAACTTAAATTAGACACACTAAGTAAAGTAGTTCAGGAATACTTTAAATATATATTGTGGGTTCTATTTTTAAAAGTTGGAGAAAAATAAACTTACTATTGCTAGTATTTTGGTGTGTATGATTTGGTTAATAGTCTTGAGGGTTTAAATAAAAACATTGTAATATTACGTTATCACTGTTTTCTGTAGTCAGTTTATATAAAGTTATAAAAGATTATTTTAGGGGCACCTGCGTTAACTCGGTCGGTTAAGTGTCCAATTTCGGCTCAGGTCATGATCTCGTGGTTGGTGGGTTCGAACCCCGTGTTGGGCTCTGTGTTGACAGTTTGGAGCCTGGGGCCTGTTTCAGATTCTGTGTCTTCCCCTCTCTCTGCCCCTCCCCTGCTTGTGCTCTATCTCAAAAAGAAATAAACATTAAAAATTTTTTTTAAAGGATTATTTTACTTGATACTATTTTGGGATCCATTTTGCTTAATTGAGGTTGTATGTGTGTGTGCGCAAGTGTGTGTGCGCGTGTATGTGTGCACGTGCACTTTTGAACAAAAGGCATAGTAGTTTGTGGCGGAAATGTGCATGTGGTCCCAGCTGCCTGTTTTTTCTCTGAGAATAAGAAGAGTTATGTGAGAAGGAACAAGTTAGAGCCCTCAAAGTCTGTCTTTATTTTAGGTACTGGTTCCCTGATTCCCCCAGGACTAATTTATTTTTATAAACTTTAGGCTGGGTATTAACATTTCTACCCCATCAAAACTAAATACTGGTAATCCCAAGGGATCTTACTTCTTAGCTCTGAATGGACTCATGGACTCATGGTAAATTGCAGTCAGGATTCCAGTAAAAAAAAAAAAAATTACCTCTTCCTTATTATATCAGAGAACCCACAAAGGAAGAGACACTTTGCTATACAAGCCACCATAGTTTTGGTATTGATGATTTCTTCCCCATCTATATCAGAATCCAGTCTACATATTGCTCTTGCAATATTTAAAACTTACTAGGACCTTCTGGGTTGTGTAAACGTGGCATATGTGACATCATAAAACGGTTCATGGGGCCTTTGGGTCATGATTTTGATCTACTTCTCTAGGATATATGACTTTGGGGATATTACTTTAACTCCCTGATCTCCATCCATATAACATGGCCATGCAAATAGTACCTGCATTCTGATTGTTATATTAAATAACATAATGCACATAAAGTGCTTGGTTCTGTATCAGGCATACAGTAAGTGCTCAGTCACTTTATTGAAAGCAATGAATTGTTACTGAGATTCTTGAGATGTTGTCTGACTAGTGGAAGAGTAAACCTCGAGTACTACTATTGATACCCGTCCCTTGTAGCCCCCCAAACTATAACATGAATGCGATTATAAGCAGTAGGTAAGTTAACTACTTCAGGAGTAATCCTATATTATTCATACGTGTCATAAAAATAAAGTAACTCAGTTTCAGGAAATATAATTAGATACATTTGAATATTGCAAGTGCAATAAAAATAGTCCATATATATGTTGCTTTTCTAAATCCCATATCCAAGATAAGAAGATACTAATTTGGTTTTACCTGTCTTTCCAAGATTTTAAAGCATTCCCACATTTGCCTCATTAGCTCTTAATATCACTTCAGACAGGCCTCTCCATCAGTTGAGCTTATCTCAAGGCTAATTCATGATCTATTCCAATAAAATCTCTGACCAGCATCTTCTCATTGCCACCATATTTAATTATTTTTTAATCAAGACAAATGGCATGGGCGATTTAATAGCAGACTGTCACTACTCAGAATTGGTGAGGGTTCTTCCTAAATCAAGCTACCAAGCAAAGCAATTTTCCTCACAGCCCAGAGTCTTTGCAGTTTTATCCTCACTGTGTTTGTATTGCATGAAGTCTCATTGAGCTGCAAGTTAGTCCTTTTCTGTCACTGACACGGTGAGAGAAAGGAGAGAAACGGCAGTATTCACTCTGTATACCTTACTCTTGCACTTCTACTTTTTTCTATGAACATGTTTATATTCTAAAATACTCACTTTCATTGGAAATCTATGTGATTCTATTATAAAGTGATGCAAATCAATGCAGACTCAAATAGGTTACCAAGATATATGCCAGTGACATATTAAATTCTCTCTTTTCTACAATTTCAAAAATCATTACTTTATGATTCAATTTAGGAACCATTTGAGTAAGTACTTGGTATCTAACACTGTGCTAGAGGCTTCAGAGATTCCTAAGGAAGTATAAAAATGGTTCTTACAATCAAGGAATTTCAAATTTCATTGGTGTTTATGAGATGTATATGATTAAATGTCAAAACGCATGATGAACATACTAAGTATTAATCCCATATGAGGTCAGAGTAGAAGAGATGAGAATAATTCAGATATTTGAAGATGGTTTCACTGAATATTAAACCTGTAAAGATATAAAACATTTGAAGAGTATTTGGAACTAATAATAGTTTGGTGGTTTAAACTATATGGATGAGAGACAGATGAAGGCTGTATCTCCTACCAAAGCATTTAGCCAACAGCTGTTTATAGGAAGAACCACAAGTGTACATTTCTGTGCTCTTCCCCTGGTCATTGCTTGATCTACTTGCCAATAACGAAATGCCCAGAGACAGCATAGTCTTGTACAATTTATGTCAGAAGTAGAGTGTAATGTGGGGGCCTGGGTGGCTCAGTCAGTTAAGCATCTGACTTTGGCTCCAGTCATGATCTCACCGTTTGTGAATTCCAGCCCTGCGTTGGGCTCTGTGCTGACAGCTCAGAGCCTGGAGCCTGCTTCAGATTCTGTCTCCCTCTCTGTCTACCCCATCCCACTCACTCTCTGTCTCTCAAAAATGAATCATGTTAAAAAATTAAAAAAAAAGAGTGTAATGATAAAAACAAAGGCTTTGGTGTAGATAATGTAGTTTAGATCTTATTTTTGATATTCACTGCCTTTCTGATTTTGGAAACATTATTTACTGTCACTGAGTATTATTTTTTTCATCCACAAATGTGTATTTCAGGGTAGCTGTGAGAATTAAAAAAGGTAAATGAAGGGATGCCTGGGTGGCTCAGTCAATTAAATGTTTGACTCTTGAATTTTGACTCAGGTCATGATCTCATGGTTCATGAGTATGAGCTCCGCATTGGACTCTGTGCTGACAGCATGGAGCCTGCTTGGGATTCTCTCTCTCTCTCTCTCTCTCTCTCTCTCTCTCTCTCTCTTTCTCTCTCTCTCTCTGCTGCTCCCTTGCTCATGTGCAAACACTCTCTCTCTCTCTCTCTCTCTCTCAAAAATAAAATAAATATTTAGTGGCACCTGGGTGGCTCAGTCGGTAGAGTGTCTGACTTCACCTCAGGTCAGGATCACACGATCTGTGGGTTCCAGTCCCGCACTGGGCTCTGTGCTGACAGCTCAGAGCCTGGAGCCTGCTTCAGATTCTGTGCCTCCTCCTCTCTCTGCAGACTATGACTTAGAGACTATGACTGCAGAATAAGAGACTTATTGAGGACTTTTGTCATCTGTGCAACCAAGTCTAGTTTCTTCATCTGTATTTAGAGAAAAATACCAATTTACCAAGGTCTTTTAAAGAATTTAAATGATTAGTATTTTGAAGTCAGCTGAAGTGATATGTGGTGGTGTTGGGGACTACAGATCAGGGATCTTTGTTTTTTCAGGAGGTGGTTTACAAGCACAGTGTTGAATAAAGGAGACAAGTGGTTAAAGAGATACAAAAGCATAATACAGTGTTTCAGTGTAGTAGTTACAAGGACTTTGGAACCAGCCAGGGAGGTCAAAGAGAGCATCTCCTTTGAAAACAAGTAACATCAAAATTGAGTTCTGAATGGCTCTAGGATTTGCCATGCAAAATGTGAGGAGGAAAGTCTTTCAGGCAGAAGGAAACAAAATGTATGAGGGTCCATAGGTAGGAGGATTCTTCTTTCAAGCAACTGAGTTCAGTGGGTCTAGATGTTAGACTTCAGGAGAGATAGAAAAATTAAGGAAAGAGGAGATTGAAGAGGAAAAGCAGAGATCCAGGAAGGGTGCAACAAGCCATGGTTACAAGTTTCCAATTTCAATATTATTCCACATTGAAGGAACCAAGATTTCTCTATAAGGGCCATCTTCAATATGCAAGTTATAAAAATTGTTTTACTTCTTAACAGTGCCATAAATTCTGTGAAATCTATGGTCATTTTATAGCCATCAATGTTGTATGGTTATTTATCCATCTACTGTAATTATACATTTTTCTTTCCTATGTATTATGTGTCTTACTTTTTAATAAGGTCTTTTATGAAATTCCATGTATATGCTGAGCATCTGAATTCTCCCTGATAATAGTAACTATTTCAAGATTAGTTCAGTTTGGGGTCACCTTCTCAGGAATCACCCCTTTCCTCTGTAAGTACTGAGGAAAATTTTTATCATTTCAGTTTTACTGGGAAGAAATGTTAACCTCATCATGGTGTTATTTCTAGACTACACTGTCTTAAAAAAATTTGGGCAACTTTAGCTTTCACATTCTCTGAACAGTCTGTTAGTCAGATCTTTGACTAACCCGGGCTGCTTGTTGTCTAGGCCTGAACTTATTTAAAAATCTCATCCTTGGTTTCCTCCCATGACCTTTATTTTGGGCCCTAGTTTCCTCCTAATCATATTTGTTCCATCCGAGTCAATATTAAGAGCATTTACGTTGATTGAGGAAAGAGAAGGAAAATAGGAGTTGAAAACTTCTGTCTCTTCTAATTTTCTCCTAGTTTGCACAATGCTACCAATTTACCAAGAATCGTAGACACCTTACCTTTTTATTTTGAATTAAAAAAAACTGGTTCATATTTTTATCCTGTGATGCACTACCACCACTCTCAAAATCTGCTAAAACTCAACCACAAAAGGACATTATTTACATTACTTTTACAATATTTCTAGATAAAGTACCAGCACCTCTGGTCTCAATGGTATTGCCAGAGAAGATTTACAAAATAGTATTCAGGTGGATTAGGAACTGTGCATCGTTAGATGAGTTTAGACTCTAGTACAAAGGAATAAAATTCACATTTGAGATATCTGAAAAATTTTATTTATTTATTTTAAATGTTTTATTTATTTCTAGGGGAGAGAGAGAGAGACAGCGTGAGCAGGGGAGGGTCAGAGAGAGAGGGAGTCACAGACTGAAACAGGCTCCAGGCTCTGAGCTGGCAGTCAGCACAGAACCAAACGAGGAGCACGAACCCACGAACCGCGAGATCATGACCTAAGCGATGCTTAACCGACTAAGCCACCCAGGCGCCCCAAGATATCTGAAAAATTTTAAATGTAATCTTGGTATATTTAGTCATTAGGAAGATGATGAATAGCTAAATTAAAAAGTTTAGCAAATGTAAAATCATTGCAGAAACACTTCATTCCCAATTTGTTTTATGCTGTATTATTTCCTAAGTATAGAATATACTGTTTCATTAACATTATTAATTCTGATAATTG
This sequence comes from Hyaena hyaena, assembly GCF_003009895.1. Classification (NCBI taxonomy): domain Eukaryota; kingdom Metazoa; phylum Chordata; class Mammalia; order Carnivora; family Hyaenidae; genus Hyaena; species Hyaena hyaena. Next base: position 227,114 of record NW_024081320.1, read on the forward strand.
GAATGAGGCTTACAATATGAAAAATACTTCTTAATGGAAATTGAGTTTTGTAGTAAAGATACCCTAATTTTCCCAGAAAGAAATAACTTAAAATAATGTATTAATTCACTTCGGCAATTAAAAACTTTTGAGGGGTGTCTGGATTGGGAGGCTGCTTGGGACCCTGTGCTGCCAATACCGAGCCTGATATGGGGCTCAAACTCACAAACCCTGAGGATCATGACCGGAGCTGAAATCAGGAGCTGGATGCTCAACCGACTGGGCCACCCAGGAGCCTAAAGTAATTATTCTTATTATTAGAAAAAATGACTATTCCTAGGGGAGAGGAGCCTAGTGATTGGGGTTTAGTCCTTTTATATTAGCCATGATTGAATATAAATGATAAAAAGATTGTCTTTATATCTGGTACATTAAAAAAAGACCATGGAGGGGCACCTGGGTGGCTTAGTCGGTTAAGCGTCCGACTTTCGCTTAGGTCATGACCTCGCAGTTCGTGGGTTTGAGCCCCGTGTCAGGCTCTGTGCTGACTGCCAGCTCAGAGCCTGGAGCCTGTTTCGGTCTGTGACTCCCTCTCTCTCTGACCCTCCCCTGCTCATGCTGTCTCTCTCTCTCTCTCACTCTCCTAGAAATAAATTAAAAAAAAATAAAAAAAAAACATGGGAAAATCTGATCTTTATTAATTTTTAAGTTTAATTCTAGCCCTTCATTTTGCAAGAAGAGTAAATACTTCTACACTGCTCCCATTTAGATGGTGTGTCTTTCTACTGTGAGGTGCTAGAAAAAGCCTTAAATGATACATGGTGTGCTCCTAGGCATGTAATGAGGCATTCAGTGCAATGTGATTATGACTGTGTTTCTTGGTCATTTCAAGTCCTGTCCTTCAAAACTGTGGGCACCCATTTCTCAAATGAATCAAAAATGTTCCCAGGGTCAGGGAGCCATAAGTAATGAAATAGGAAGAAACTGGCCATAAAGTGGAAACAATTGGTCAACAGCAAATATAAAACAGAGAACTTCATAGTAGTCGATAAAATAGGCTATGTGTATTTAACTATTTCAGGTAGAGTTTTCCCATTTGATCCAGGTTCAGTCTGACATTTTTAGAAATACATGAAAATTATTTTGAGATGGACTTTCTGATATCTTTATCGGTATAGTGTCTGCATAAAAGAATAAACAAGTAGGTTTCAGGAAGTTTCCATTAATAGTTACAGATGCGATCAAACTGGCCAATATTGAGAATTACTCCTCCATAAATAATTGTGGTTGGTTTCTAACTTTGATTTTATTCAGTCTAATAACAAGTATTGCTCTGTAGATAATTGTTGATGGTCGCAGACACTGATTTCATTCAATTAAGCTAGTAACCTTTTTAAGAAACTGCCTGGGAGAAAGCCAAGAATTCCAGTCAACTGATTTCTAGGGGAACTGAATTGAAATTGTCTTAGCCTAGAAAATGTTCCATGTAGGCCACAGCTGTGTTAATTAACTTTTCCTTAAACTGTCCTCTATACACAGAATTCCAAATGGGTAGATATAGTAAGGACTATGTATCTGGATTCAGATTTTTCATAGAGTGATTATAAACTTGGAAAGACATTATAAAATATATTTGAGACACATAATAGGAGTTTGAAGAATGTTGTCTTTTTAAATCGTATCAAAATTCTAATTTTCTCTCCCTCTCGTCCTTCCATTCTAAAAATCACTGATGTGTGTATTCAACAAAAGGAAAACCAGTGTGAATTACACAAAGATTTGCTTTCTTTATGTCAAATTATAGATACATAATGACAAATATTATACTTGGAAGACATTGAAAACTTGGTTAAACATACTTTTACCTAATGAAATAGAGAATTACCAAAGTAGGGTAATTGATCTATGACCAGTACTGCTGTACTGAAATTTTGTTGTTTATCTTTTATGCTTTCCAGAATGGGAGAGGGAAAAAATACATTATGTTGAAAGCATATACATGGCGAGGGGAAAGAAAAAGGTTTCTTTAAAAACACCAGAGCCTTTGAGTAAGTACCAATACAAGTTTGGAAGGCCAAGGTCATAGGTCCAACTAACCATGTCAAAAAAAGGGCATCTTCTGTTTCAGGGCTACAGCCAGTCATCTGTAAAATTGTATTGTTAATCATGTTAGTAAGAGGCAGAAAAGTTTTAGTGGAATTTCACAACCATCTGTCTCTACCTGGGAAAAGTGGAAAGAAAAATCATAAACCTTTCAAAACATACTCATCTGGATGGTCAGTAGTGCATATTATCTTTATAAACAGAATATTAGAACTATTTTTAAAAAATTTTTAATGTTTTATTTATTTCTGAGAGACACAGCTTGAGCAGGGGAGGGACAGAGAGAGAGGGAGACACAGAATTGAAAGTAGGCTCCAGCCCTGAGCTAGCTGTCAGCACAGAGCCCAACGCGGGGCTCAAACCCACGAACCATGAGATCATGACCTGAGCCGAAGTCAGACGCTTAAACGACTGAGCCACCCAGGCGCCCCTATTAGAACGAATTTTTATTGAATCAACTTGATTAATATTTTTTCATTTCTTGGAACTTAGAATCTATCAAAGAACAACTGGATAAAAACCATTCATGACATTGCTACAGATACTAGGTTTTAATAAGTAAAACTTCATTATTTGCTGATGATCTTTCTTCATCATGTTCACTGTTCACAAGGTTATCTCCCAGGTGTTTTTGAATATCTGACTTTTTCCTGGTTCCTTGGCAGGGCTGGCGTGTATGGGACGGTAGGGTCCTAGGCCGTATCTTCTAGGCTTTGTGTCTACCCCTTGATAACACTAGTTCACTATCTTCTCAGGCTAAACAAACGGAGAACAGTTAATAAGGTGGCTTTGAATAGTGGCTGATCAATGTAGCAGATATACCATGGGTTGTAAATAACCTCTAATCTCTGTGGGGCCAAAGCTGTAAGTAACAGAAGATAAAAAGTGTAACATAAGGAGTTTTGTTAGGGAAAGAAAAAGTGAGATAATTGGTTAAAATGGACAGGTTTTGAAAAATACTAGCCTTGAACATGATGAAAAGTGCTGAATCAAACTGGCTTTTGAATAAAAGCAATATAACATATAGTGGAGGTCAGTCAGTTCCAGTAAGTGGGAGGTCCTGGCACACATAGTAAGATAATGTGAAAAATTAGCTTCAATCTAAGATTTTTGACCTTCAATACAGTTTCATTTGAAGTTAAGAGATTAATTTAAAAAAAGAATGATCTTCAAAGTTTGCATTTTGGAAATCATCTTTTCCTTAGTCCTTATAAAAAACACAATCATCAATGCACATAAATATTTTGGGAAAATAATCCACAGTGGTTTAAAATTAATAAGGAATTCAAACATTAATTTTTGCATCTTTAGTATTTTACATCTTTAAGTCTTGATATATTTATAAAATTTTATTCAGACAATTACAATTTGATAACAAATTCAACAGTAACCTGTACCATTTAAAGTTAGATTTTTATTTTTATTTTTGTAGTGAGCCTAACAGTGATTTCAGGGAGGTTCTCTGGGTCTCTTCCTCCATGCCCCCTTAGCCACCCTGCACGACTATATCCAAAGGGTCTTTCAGATCCTGGACTTGGTTTTCCATTTCTTGAGCTTTCAGGCTTCGGACTACTTAGTACCAAGCTCCATTCTCTAGGCTTTTTCCATGCTTCACTACTGTGTTACCTTTTTCAATACCTTTAGGGATACTTTAGGAGGATTAAATGTTGCTCATACATATTCATAAGGCAGAAAAAGGAGATGACCCTTTTATTTGGGGAGACTTTTAGAGTGTAGGGATTCTAGACTCTTAAGAAACGTGCCATTCATTTTTAAAATTATTTCTGTTTGAAAAGATTTGTCACATATTGGTTTGATATACTAAACACTAACCGGATGTTTTTTGATAGAATTTGTGGACGAGGGATGTTCTGCAGTGAATCCTACGTCGAGGCTTGTACATACGTTTTTACAGACTATTTTAAAAATATAGGGATAAGAATTTTTAGGAAGTACTTTTTTCTAATCTAGTTATTTTAGAATTTAATGCTTATCTTTATAAAATGAAGATAGTTTGATATGTATAAACAATTAATCATCCAAAAATTTTATATTTGACTTAAAAATCATTTGGATCCAAATTGTAGTAGTCTGGTAAGTAAAGTAAACTATGGACTAATATTAGTGCCTTTGTTCTTTAACAACAAATTCATAATAACATTGTAATAATGCAGTGGAGAATTAGTGTTTTTAGTGCTGTATTTTCAGTAATGGAAATGTGCAGGATTATTGCTAATAAATTAATTTTAATTATTTTTTAGTATTAGTAGTATTTAGTATATAATATTAGTATTTTAGTAATATTTACTATTTTAGTATTAGTAGTATTTACTATTTAATAGTCTTGTGAATATTCTTAATTTTGATATATCATATATATTTTAAAACATTTATTTATTTTGAGAGAGAGCATGTATGTGATCGCATGTGAGTAGAGGAGAGGCAGAGAGAGGGAGAGAATCCCAAGCAGGCTCCACGCTGCCAGTGCAGAGCATGGCATGGGGCTTGATCTCACGAATCCTGAGATCATGACCTGAGCCAAAATCAAGAGTCAGCCACCAAGGTGCCCCAATATTTTCTTCAAGTATTATAATACTGATTCTAATAGTAATCTTGGTGCATAAAATGCCTTTTTAAATATGTTTAAAAGACTTACACAGACATAAATTGCATAAATGAAGGCAGCTATAGTACTAGTTGGAAAACTAAGCATTCAACTCTGTTGGAATATATCTGTAATAACTTTTGTAAAAGCAAAGTAAACACCTCCTATAATACATTCTTGGCATGGGATATTTATGAGACATCAATCAGCATTTTCTTATTTTGCATGAGGGTCACAGCTGCAGCTTAGCATGAATAAAAGTCTCCATCCCCTCCCCCCCAAAAGACTTGTATGTTTATTTTTTTAATTTTTTAATGTTTTTTATTTATTTCTGAGAGAGAGACAGTTTGAGCACGTGAGGGTCAGAGACAGAGGGAGACACAGAATCTGAAAAAGGCCTCAGGCTCTGAGCTAGCTGTCAGCACAGAGCCTGATGGAGGGCTTGAACCCACGAACTGGGAGATCATGACCTGAGCTGAAGTTGGACTCTTAACTGACTGAGCCACCCAGGTGCCCCAAGACTTATATGTTTAAAGTAAGAGTTACACAGAAAGAGTACTTGTGGCACCACTGTATGATCCTGATCTCAGAGACTGGCCTGCCTGCAGGCATTCTACTCCCATTTTCCACTGTCACATTAGCCGTTGAGAGTTGAGGAGGCCCAAATTTGATTCATTTGCACCCAGAGTGTCCCATTTCCTTATCCTTCTTTTGGTTTTAGCTTACCTAAAATCTACCCTCAGTGTTTCAGCACAGACTAGAAAGATCAAAGTGGGTTATTGTTATCTTGGTCAATAAGGATGCTGTCCTTCTCTTAATATCATAGTTCTATAAGAAGAAAAACAGTGTATCTGGAACTAACATTGTGTGTCAACTGTACTTCAATTAAAAAAGAAAAGAAAGAAAGAAAAACAAAAGTGCCTTCTTTCTCTCTCTCATGTACTGGTACACAAAAACTGTGAGCTGATATTCAATCAAAACGCAGAATGTCTGTGGACTGAATCTCTGTATGTATTTCAGAGAAGCTATTGTCTGTCTTAAACTGGAATAGGATATGGAGTATTTTAGTTATCTTCACATTTTCTTTCCACAGTTTGATTACAGTATTCTAATTATCCAATAAATACTACACATGTATCTTCAAAGAGATGAAAGCTTTAGAGATGTAAAATCCTAATCAAGTAGGTTTGGGGGAAGTATATGATCTTAGTCCAAAATCTTGGCAAGGGAAATTTGATAATTGACTTAAAATTTAAAAGAATATATAACCATCAGATTGGCCAATATACCATTTTTTATGATCCCATGTAAATGTATGATTGATTTTCTAAAACAGATGGATCTACTTTTCAGATAGTCCATAAAATTTATTTTGTTTTTATTATGAATCCAATTTATTGACTGATCAAAATGAAAAAATGTATAGATTGGGGAGAAAAAAATATTTTTAAGTGTTTATTTTTGAGAGAGAGAGAGAGAGAGAACACACATGAGTAGGGGAGGGGCAGAGAGAGGGAGGGAATACGATGTGGGGCTGGAACCCATGAACCATGAAATCAAGTTGGATGCTTAATCAACTGAGTCATCCACACGGCCCCAAGGGGGGAAACATATCTTGATCAATAGTGCTTCAGCTCTTTTGAAAGTAATTTGTATTTTGAGTGGGCAAAGTCAAATTCTTAATGTAAGAGATACAGGCCTAATATTCCAATTTGAAATAATTGTGGCCTTTCTCTCATGAATTCATTTTTCCTCCTCAGTTCAGATGCAGTGTATAAAACTTCATCTCAAGGATAGATATCCCTGATTAATCTTACTAAATCTACATATTCTTGCTATCAGTTATGTTTTATTCTAGGGTCTAATAAAGTGTATAAGAATTTATTGAACTCAGCCAATTTTGAGGTAGATTCCGTGATTTGAGGAATATACTCATGTACCTTAATTTCTTATGGAAATGGCCTATGTAAAATTTAACATTGAGTTGTAGTGTACCTTTATAGTTTTAATAATCTACTCTTAAGAGAAAGAAATGTCCTTCCTTTTCATTTTATTCTAGTTGTGTGTGACATACTTAAATATGACACATATTTGGAAAAGACCGTATGTAAAATTAAATGTTAAACCTCTAATATATCATTTATAAATTGGCCAAGTTAATTTTTTTGAGAAACATTGCTAATACACTACTGGAAATACATGGTGTTTTTCTGATGGCAAAAACTATATTAATTCTATAAGACTAAGGACATTTATTTGGAGATTGGAGAGCACTCTTGGGAAAACGAATAATTTTGTCAACTCATTAATTATTTGCCCTTTTATAGTTAGAGCTTTAGGAAGTGAATGGTAAGTGACAGTATATCCACTGTTTCCTGGGCATTCAGATAGTAACTTGTTCAATTAAAAATTCTTGTTAGGTCAGACATAATGGATTCCTGTTGTTACTTTAGTATTTATTCAATGAAAGGGATCAATATTTGTGGCCCCAAGGGAGCTACACTGATAAGAGACTCTGCAGTAAGTCTCTCTGTTCATTATAAACTTTTGGCTGGTCGGTGCAGTGTCTGCTTTATGACTAATATTAATTAGAACATCCAGGTGGAATGAGAATTCAGACATTCTTTTTCTCCCTTTTTTAAAAGCACATATGCTTTATTAGTGCATTTTGCGTTGTCCTCCCTGGTCTCTTGTATATGTTCTTTTTAGAAGGGATTTCTAAATGAATTTGAGAACAATAGTTCTGATTTTGAGACATTTAACTACCTGCACTTGAACTCTGTGCAGAGCCCATTTGTTTCCAGTTTGAATAGATTAAATCTTATTGTGCTAGTGTACAGACTGGTTGTACCAGAAAGGTAGGGAAATCATCATTCTTCATTATCATAGTCCCCTTTGCCAAGTTTTAAATGTATCTGTGTTTAAATTTAATGAAACTGATTTGTGATTTTTCTGAAGCGTGGCATTAAATAAAGCCATAATAAAATCTATTTTGCTTTGCTACTTCAAGCACTTTCCAAATATGGCCTAATGCTCTATTCAAGTATTAATGTCATTTGCAGAACAAGCTGTCAGATTCAACTAACTCTAAATTTGGCTAGAGCCATTATTTTAAAAATTATACCAAAATGCAAGTCTTTGTCATTCTTCGGCAAAGCCTTACTCAGACCATTACATTTAATATAATAGATAATTTTATTAACTTGCCATTTAATTCATCTGAGTAAAAGATTTAAATGAGATCGATTTGAGAGCTGGCAAGAACTTTTACAAATTCTATAGTTCTCCTCCTTTGTTTTTCAGATGGAGAAACTGAGACCAAAAGAAATTAGGTAGCATGCCCAAGTTAAATACCAAATTGTTGCCAGAAAAACCAGTTCTTCCAACTTGCAGGGTTTTTTTTTTTTTTTCCTTCAAAATATCATGTCAAAGAGATTGGTTACTGTTTATAAGACACAATAATTGTTTAAATTTTTTTATGTAAAGCAGTTTGTCTTCAGATTCCAATTTGCTTCTGTCAGAGTACAGATAATTTAGACCTGTGGAGCTTGCAATAACAATCACATTTAAAGGTCAGAATATGTAAAGGTTAAATGTTAGGGGCCCAGGAATAATAGTTACAGCTTCTAAGACTAAACTGAAAATTGTAGCTCCTGAATGCAGGGACTCTGTTTACTTCTGTGTTTTCATAAAAGGAAGCCTTATTAAAGCACTCATAGAATGTCATTGCATGACTGATTCAGTTCTATAGAGGTTGGGAATTTGGGAGAAGTTTACATGATCAGCACCCATATTTCCCACACTAGAATCATATTGTTTGTATTACTTTTCAGTTAATGTTCTTAATAAGAAAAAATATGTTTATGTGAGATTAGATTAGATATTTCTGGAAGCATATATCTGTCTAATCATGAAGGTCCCAAGTAAGCATTTTAAGGGAGTGGCAATTACAGTGGTTTTGCATGTAACACTGCATTAGAGGGAAGAGGTACACAACGCAAAGGCAGTTGGAGAGGTTATCAGGAAATTAATATTATCAGAAACATGTTTTTATTATCGCTGCCAGTAAACAGATGAAATGTGAGAATGGCCAAGAAATGCAGAATGTCCTGAACACCTGCCTCTGAGAAAGTGTTTCCTTAAATATGGAGTCCTTGCTATGTCAGAAACACCCAACTTTCGTTTCATGACTTTTCAGGTCAGTTCCCTCATTGACCATAGTTATGTCAACACTTCATTTTGGAAGACCTGATGCTTGTGGTTTCCAAATTCCTTTCAGACTACGAATATGGGAAATGATAATATTTGTGTGGTACATTCATTCCTAGAAAACTGTGTCTCATAATAAACTGAGGAAATCTGTCGTTAAAGGAAGCAGGAGAAAAGCAGTAGCTTTTAGTAGACATTATTGAAGGCCTTTTATATGAGAGGAACGTAAGAGACCTTTTCTTAGAAAGTGCTAAAGATATGTATTAGTGGTTTATTTTCTATAAAATTGGGGTGCCTGGGTAGTTCAGTCCGACTTAAGCTCAGGTCATGATCTCACAGGGGGTTCAGGCCCTGTGTCGGGTTTTGCGCTGACAGCTCAGAGTCTGCTCTAGATTCTGTGCTTCCCTGCCTCTCCCTCGTTCTCTCTCCACCCCTCCCCTGCTTGTGCTCTTGCTCTCTCTCTCAAAATAAATAAATAAACATTAAAAAAATTAATGCTCAGAGTTCAACTAAGAAGTAATGGAACCAGTATTCAAATGCAGATCTTTAGAGTCTAAGTGAAGACTATAAGCTCAGATGCCCTTAGGAGCCAAGCAGATAAATTGAAATTGTGAAATTTATATGTGTTGTAAATCTTTGTTCTTCATGATTGTATTGCATTGAATGTCTAAGGTCTTTGCCCTTCAAGATTTGACAGAATTGAATGCTACCCAGTTTTTAAAAAACCTCATTTCACATGAGTTTATATACTGTGACTCTAGGAAATATAATTATCCTAGGCTCAGAGTAAAGACTATTGTTAAGTTTTTTTCAGTCTTTCAGATTTTAAAATAAATGGGGAGAATTTGCAAAATGAAATCTATGTTATGTACGTAGAACTTTTATGTACACATTGGTGTGAAGTGGGTCTCTATAAGATTGATTTTTGTGGCATTTAAGGGAAAAAAATTACTAAGGGCTGAAATGGGTAAGGAAAACAGGGAAGCCTACTTTTTTTCTGATCTCTGCTGAAGGCAGCTGCGTCTTAGAGCTCACTAATTTACGGAAGAGTATTCACTGCTTTTAGGCTTCAGATTATTCAGAAGCAGCATTCATGGCCAGCCCAGAATTAATGTGTAAGTGACCTTTCTCAGAACTGGGACAGAGGAAAACGTCACTTATCATTGGAAGAGGTAGATTTTTAGATGTCATGAACCTCTCTTCTGTTTGCGCTAAATGGTAGAAGGGTTTCCTTTTCATAGATGTTCATTCTCATTAGAGAATGAATGGTTGATATATAGTTCTGTCTAATTCTAGATTCTTGCTGTTCATTTGTGTGATGTTTAATACAACCAAGAGGGAAGAAAATGATGTGTCTGTTTAACAAAGAACCCTTCAGCATGTATTAAATTTACCATTAGAGGTGAAATACATTTTTTTTTAGTGCTTGATTTTTGTGAGGTACTCAGATAATAGAATGCATTCATAGTCAATTCCATATAATTTGTGTATTTGGAGATTATTTAGAACAACTAAATGGTGTCTGATAGGACACTATAACATTTTACTTTTTCATAAAAATCTGTGCTTATGCTAAAGCAGAGCTTTAATACAATTTTAAAACAAGCTGTGTTTTGAGATACTGACTTTAAAATTTTTGTGTGTCCATTTTATGGATTTTTATGACAAACTTAAATATTTGATGAAAACAATTTACATTCAGAAACATGAAGTATGTTCAGAAATGATATGTTTTAAAAACAAGTAAAGGAAGTAAATCTAAAAAAGGTCAGAGATAGGGTAAAATCCTGTATTTTTCAAATGAAATTAAAGGTAATTTATTAGTAAGATTAATGTCGCATTCATGTAAATCAAATGTTTGTGCAAGCACTGTATTTTATATGTTGCAGACTGTAGAATAGTTTTTACTTCATGAGCATCCTTTTTTTTTTAATTAAAATTTTTTAAAAACTTTATTTCTGAGAGAGAGAGAGACAGCGTGAGCAGGAGAGGGTCAGAGAGAGAGGGAGACACAGAATCTGAAACAGGCTCCAGGCTCTGAGCTGGCTGTCAGCACAGAAACCGACGCAGGGCTCGTGACCTGAGCCGAAGTCAGATGCTTAAACCACTGAGCCACCCAGGTGCCCCATTGAGCATCTTTTTTAAAGGGAAAAAATTCAATCATGATTTTCATTAAATGGAAAGTGCTCTATTCTAACATTTCCGCAGACAGCTCGGAACACTGCTGTTAGGAATACTGCGGTGGCCTCGGCAAGGACTCCATGATAAGATGCCAACTAAAACACATAGTAATTCTGCTGTTCGGTTGACATGTGAAATATTTAGGAGGGAAATTAAGTCTTGAATGGTTTTAATTGTCAGTCAAATTGAATTTATTTTCATGTTTATGAAAAGGAATCTTCATTTAAAGTAAAAGTTATCGAGATTCTGTGTAATCAAATGCTGAAGAGCATTCAGATTGGTGTGTAAAGTATATTCTACATAGATAGTAAGTTGAAGATAAATAAAATCTCCTTTAAACTATTATTTGGTATTCTGGGGGTGATATAGTATATTATACTATAGATTCTAACGTCTAACTAGATTTGCTTCCTTCTTCTACTTGCTAGCTGTATGACTTTGAGTAAGTTACTTACACTTTCTAAGTCTTGATATTCTCCTGATAAACAGGGCATCATTATTCCCTGTTTTGTTTTGTTTTGTTTTGTTTTGTTCTGGGATAGAATGAAAAGGAGCAGGTGAATGCTTAATACAGTTTCTGGCTTAAGTGTTAGCTTTCTTATTTTTGTTGTTGCTGTTGTTTTTGAGACGAGGATACATGTTGACTCACTCAGGACCAGATTTTAGTTTACTGTGTTGAATTTATTTGATTTGGAATGGAAAAATGAATATTTAAGATGACTATCACATGTCTGAGGTTCTCTTTTCCTGAGTATGGTATTTGAAGGAAACTGTAATATGGTGCCTTATTGCAGTTAGCAGAGGCACTGCCCTGAATATGGAGAAAGCCAGCCTCATGTCTTTGACTTCAGGTGAGTGTGGCTTAGTTGCCATCCTTGCCCCGAATATGGCCATCCATTGAGCCATTTCTGCAGAATTGTACAGAGATCCTGTACTTGCCCTGAAGTAGGCTTGTATCGAAGGGCCTTGTGACATACCTTGTGGCATTTAATTGTTTCCCTCTGTTTTTAGCCACTGTTAAAAGACAAAGAAAAAAACAGAACTGCACTAGAAAATGGAGGTGTAGTTTTATAAAAGCTGTGGTAAAATTTTTGTCTGTTACCCATCCCCACCTTCCACCATGTATCATATGAGAAAAGATTCCACACTAGTTCAAATTTACTAATTCTGTATATCATAAAAACATTAAAGACAAGGTTTTAAGGCACATTTTCTCCTACTAATGTCTGTCTCCCCAAATGGAAGTTCTGGTGCAGATCTTAATGCATTCTCTTATTTACCTAGTATACGTTTTAATAAGCATTTAATTCCCACAAAGATATATGTTCGTAGGCATAAAGAATGTCATTTTAAAGTAAATTGATAGAGTAAATATTAATGGTTAGAAAAATTGTGAAAATTCTGATATTTTCCGTTTAAATAATCTATTGTCTTCTACAACCTTGGTTATTATAAAGGATGCCAAAATGACCTTCCTTCATCCTGTAGGTGAATCTACATGCAACATAATAAATGAGCAAAGAATTAAGAAATCTTAAGTGCATATGTAGCAGTATTAGAGGAAGAAGCTGCTGCATTTTGAATAACTTTGGCAAGAAAAAGTTAGCTAAAGTGTGGAAGTCTGAGAAATATTTGATGACAAAGTCCTGGCATGAGTAGTTTTTTTCCTACCTTTCAACATGAAAAATCCCTAACACTTTAATAAGCAAATATAAAAATGATAAATGTTAACATTATTATATCAACCGCGGGAGAGACTGCCATCTCCAGTATGAAATTGAGGAGTTCCAAATTGTATCCCATTAGTGGAAGACAAGAAGAGAAGAATGTGTTATGAGCTTGAAACTATGTTGGCCCTATGTTGCAAACATCTAATTCCCCATGACACTGAATTTCTGTGAGGGCAGGACAGTTTATGCTGTGTTTAGCAACTTATACTCCCAGTATCTAGCCTAGAACTCTTTAGTTAATGTGCTGAGTGAATGAATGACTACATTTATCAGAATAAATGTTTTAAAAAGAACATGTTTAGGATATATAACGTGTCTTTACGTGTTTCTGTGGCTTTCAGAGGTAAGGTGCTGGTCATTAAAGAACAGCTTAGAAATCTGCTCCTGGCTTTGTACTAATTTTGTGATATGTAGAAAGTCACTTCCTTTTTCTGGGCTTTACTCTGCTTTCTGGACAACAGTGATCTAGAATTGCAGCAGGGGACAGTTCCAGCCTTCAGAGTTTATGTAAGAGGGCAGAGTCCCCTTTCTGTACTGTTCCCAGACGGGAAATATTGTCCATATAGCAAGGACAGTAGTACTTCTTTGCTGTCAGTATTGCCTGCTGTACTGAACTTTAACTCCTTTGTATTATCAGATGACTATCTCCTCTTTGTGCTATAAGTTTATCCGAGGGTAGGAATATTGCCTTTATCGACTTGAGTGAGTGGTGCCTGCCATGTGCTTTTTTTATATCTACCCTAACACCTTCTTTGGTAACAACAAAAAAGTACCTTTTAGTAATAACTAAAAAAAGTACCTCCAAAAGCATCTAACTAGTGTGGTAGCCAAAGGGTATTTGCTCCTGTTTTAATAGGATGTGCTTAGAGAAGGTGATGTTGATAAGGAGTAATAACTGTCCTGTTACTGTGTTATCCTAAGAGAAGCACTGGGCTTCTGATTCTTTTCTTTTCTCCAGGAATCTCAGAATGTCCTGCATGATCTATCCAGTCTGCAAAGTTTGACTCTCCATGTTCTTCAGAAATTTGAAGTAGATTGTTTTAGAAGGAGCATGCATTTTTTAGTTTACCATAGCTCCCACCACTCCACATTGTTTCTGCCCGGTCCACTTGACTCATTTACATAACCTGCCCGTTCCTACAGGCCCTTGAGTGTTAACCATGTCTAGACAGATCAGACTGGGCACTTGGTTACTTACATATCTAAAATAAAAGGGATGTCTGTTGGCCTCAGGGGAGACCCTGCTGAGTCAATTTGTTCTCTTAAAAATAGAAGTAGAACATTAAATACAGATTAAAGAAGTAGACATTTGTGACTCTGCTTTTTATTTTTTAAAGCATAAGATCTGAGACTGTATCACAAGTCACAGACAGATGTTAGGGAAAGGACAATAAGCTGGCATCAGAGTGCATGATAATAAGAGTGTGGGCCAAAAGCAGAAAGATGGGAGAATTATCCTGGCAAAATGAGGAGTAGTTACCTGAGGGCAAAGACTCTTAGACAAAGGAAGTTGATTATCCTATTCAGCAAAGCAATCCATTTAAATAAAAGTCTTGCTACTGGGAATATATTATATATTTTCTCATCTTCAAAATGTTGCTGTCCACACAGAAAGGGCTCTTCTTCCCACAACCCCCCCCCCCCCCCCCATAACATAACTCTAGAGCTTAACCCTGACTTATCCCTATTAAAGGCATGTCATCCACAAGTCGAGATGTTTTTTAAGCTACTTATGATTGGGTTAGTACATGTAAATGCTTGCTGTATAGAGAATGTATCTTTTTCATATGCTATACATTAACCTCTTTCTGACTTAAAAGAATAGTGCTCAATTCTGCTATATGTGGATTTAGTGAATGTCTGTTCCCAGTAGTCATGATTTTATTATAGATTTTGATTGTATTTAGCCTTCATTTCTAGCTTTCTTGGCTGTGAAGTATTTTGTTCTCTCATAAGGTTTACACAGATTTGTAAAAGAATCATTTGTGTTACAGATTTTGGAATCCCTGCTGTTCATTTCTAATTCATCTTAGTCATCTTAGTTGGTAATGTATAACCAAGCTTCATTTTATGTCAGTTTGCCTGTTGCCTGTTTTCCTTAGACACCCCCCCACCGCGTTTTTTTGCAAGCTGATACATTAGTAAGAACAGCTAAAATTTAGGGGAAAAATGTACTTTAATGTTTTTTTCTAAAAGATATTTAAATCTTAAGGTCTATTATTTGACTTTCTTTAATTCTTGTGAACTTCATCTGTAATACTGATATAATGCCCAATATGCATAATGGATATTTTTGTGAAAATCATATAATTAATGATTGTGAAAGAAAGTGGAAACTTTAAAGTACTAAATACCTTTAAATTTTTATTTCTTTCTTACTGTAGTTATTAGAAAAGAAATCCTTCAGGTTTTATGTATTTACTTTCAGAAATAATGTCTGGACTTCCAGCAAGTGTTTTTTGATGGTTTGTGGCTACCTATGGGTGGAATTTATACTATATACATTATATTCCCTTAAATATTATGAAGGCCAGGGACTTTATTTCAGTCTCTAACATTTAAAAAATACATCATTTGAGCCTCAAGTTCCACATTTCATGGATGGTAATATAGGCTTGACCCACTTATACGGACTAGAGTTAGGTATGTGAATCTTAGAATAGCACATGGATTAAAGTACTCTCGTAAATGGTTGATGCTGCTTTATTTTGGTGAATGCAGGTAACATATAAAGTACCCAGCATAGGGCATGGTCCTAACACCAATGTTGGTTTTATTTTCCTCTTCCCATTAGATTATGGTATATTTATTGACTTGAAATACTGTTTTTTGTTCAAAGTTTCAGTTAGTTAGAGTCAACATCTAGAGTCAATCTTCGCATAGAATTGACTAGAATCCAGAATCTAAAATCACAAGGATATTGTGGAAAGAATGTTTGGAAAGAAGTCGCAAGATCTTAAATCCAGTCCCAGAGCCACACCTAGACAGCTGTGTTGTTCGAAACGACTTTCTTAACCTTTGTGAAATTCACCTCTCTCATTTATAAAAATGGAATAATGCCATCTAGCCTGTGTACCAGCAGAGTCTGTTGTGGGGATGGAATACATTTATACATTGTTAAAATGTATTGTAAGTTACACTGCACTATAAAATAAGTGATTCTGTTGTTCATATTAGACCAAGCAATGCAAATATCAGGAGGGGACACTTCAGCAGAAGAAAGATAGACCCCTCATACCTATAGGAGAAGCAGTAAAGGCCTAATCCCCTGAGGGAAGCCAGCCAAGTATTTATACCTGCTGGGTAAATTCTCAGTTGAAAGGCTTTGTGACTGTGAGCAGTCAACACTTTCCAAAGGGCTGGTCAGGAAATTAAGAGAACAGATTAAAGTAAAATTGGGTAATGTTTCCCCTGGATCTTTATATTTGAAATTGTTCCACTGAGACATAGCTGATCCTTTCCTTTTTTTTAAACTTTTTTTTTTTTTTTAATCTGGCTTTGACTGCTTATGGTTATGGCATGGATCATGTTTATATTCTGAAAAGATGGTCTTTTTCATCTGCCCTTTCTCTTGCCCTCCAACATGGAGCTGCAGTTTAAAGTTGTTTTTTTCCTCAGATCAGAAGTTTGGAAATTATAAGCAAAGATAATTCATCAGCAAGTCACAAATGGAATTTTGGCTTTTCTAAGACTATTAAAATATACGGTATTTCTGGTAGTCTTAGGGGTTGAAAATAAGAAATGACATCAATTGCAAAATATCTTAGGATGCATTGCAATGATATTTCAAAGGCAAAAAGAAACATTTTATTAATTGGAGATAGTTTTGAGCATGTATACAAAAAGGGACAAATAAGAGCACAGTGCAGTATCAAAACCTAGTTTAATCCACAGGTTTTGTATCGTTTGCATACAGACATGCCAACACTTAATTCATACTGAACAAAACTCCTTTAATAATAAAGTTCTTATGTGACTACAATTTAGTGCCTTAAATGTGATTGCTCCAGTCTGTTCATGATCATAAAAGAAAAATATTTCAGACTCCAGCAGATTGTGTCTGTCTAGACTGGTTTCAAAAAGGATATTGCATTATTTGATAATGGAAGTTGTAATATTTTAGCTTAGGGGCAGCTCCTTTTAAAATATAGATCTACGGAGGGGCGCCTGGGTGGCTCAGTTGGTTAAGCATCTGACTCTTGATTTGGGCTCACAACTGTGAGATCTAACCCAGTGTCAAGCCCCCATGTCAGGGTCTGGGATTCTCACTGCCCCTCCCCTGCTCACTCTCTCTCTCTCTCCCCCTCTCTTTCTCTGTCTCTCTCTCTCTCTCAAGATAAATAAATAAACTTAAAAATATATATATACATATATGTGGACTGGGTCTCGAAGCCAAAGAGGTATCACTTCTGAAACTTACCTTACTTATATGTAACTAAACTACTCTTATCAAAAACTGAATTTTCATTGACATGTCTGAATGTTATTTTTGTTTTGTGTTTGTTAACTGAAAATGTTTGTCTTCCTAAACAAGATTAATTTTCTCCTAGCAGCCAGCTGACTATCTTCCCATTCATCCCTTCAGAATACATTTCTTTACAAAAAAAAATTAACATGAGAATTTTGAGTGTGAGATCAAGAAAAGTACCTTAGAATAGATGACTTTTAAGCTTAGGACTAAAACATTAGACCTAGCCCTTTATCCTTATAATGCTGGATCTTTGATAGGGAAGGTCAAATCTATGATTCTATATGTACACGAGTAATATAATAATAATCTCCTATGTTTGGGTTTACCATGTTTGTCCTCAGTTTGAGTACTTTACAGGTTTCTGCGGCTGTATTTTCCTCTCCTTTTCCATCCGTTTTTTATTTTATTACCCCCCACTCCTACTCCCCATCCTTGCTCTATGACAAAAAACAGTTGGATTTAGGAGATTGGTTCTTAATAACTGTGTGATTATGGTACAGGTACTTAACCTCATTTGGCCAAAGTTTCCTCATCTGGAAAATTAGGATACTTATGTGTGGTAACCACTAGAAGGTGATTAATATTTCAGCATTTTTAAATGTAGTAATACATGTAAAAGGCCGCTGAGAAGTATAAAATGTGTTGGAAATAAAATATGTTGTGGTACATTCACCCCAGGAGGGGCTGACGCTATTAGAGAAGATATAAACCCAGTTGATTTATTGCTCTTTAAAATCAGTTTAAAGTATTTCTTTTTTAAGGGAAAGAATAAATTAACGGAAGTAAAAGAGGTTTTTGTATAAGGTGTTATTTCCTATCCCCAATACACCTAATATTCTGTGTTGCCCTGAAATACAGCATGTCACTTTGGGAGACATTATTGGGGATTAAATATTGGATAATGTTAAATTAAAATCCCCCATCCAACTTACAGGTTTTTTAAAAAAATATTTTTATTTATTTGTAGGAGAGAGAGACAGCGTGAGCAGGGGAGGGTCAGAGAGAGAGGGAGACACAGACTCTGAAATAGACTCCAGGCTCTGAGCTGGCAGTCAGCACAGAGCCCGACGAGGGGCTCGAACCCACAAACCACGAGACCATGACCTAAGCGAAAGTCGGACGCTTAACCGACTAAGCCACCCAGGCGCCCCCCAATTTACAGTTTTTTATTATCTGAGATTATTTTTCTGAGAAAATTATTTCAGAATAGATTGGCTTTCTAAATTAAAAAGATGTCACTGTTTAATGATTAAGATGACATCCTATACATTTTTAAAAGGAAGTAGTTAACTACACAAGTCCATGTAAAAATGTATATTTTAACAGCAAGATAGATATCAGAATCAATTTATCTGTCTCACAGAAAGATTAATTAAATATATTGTGATATATCCACTTAGTGGAATGCTTTGCAACATTTGAAACATTGATGCAAAACGTACACTTACTGACCTGGAAAATAGCTGTAATATTTTACTGAATAAGAAGGATGAGTCACATTATGTGACCTATTTTTATAGTAAAACATAATGATAGGTGTATTGTAGAAAGGTCTGGAATATTGTATATAAAGATACTATATTTAGATAAGTCTTCTAGAAGTTTCTGATATTTTTAATTTTTATATATGCCTTTATATATGACTAGAATTTTGAAAATTAGCAAATACCACTTTATTATCTGACAAAGCAATAAAGCTATTTTCAGTTTTTTAAGAATCAGATAGGATTATTTGAATTATATTGCCTAAGTGGGGTACTATTCCAAAGACCAGTAAAATTATGATGCTCAAAACTAGATTTTTAGTTATATCCAGTGCTATTTTATGCTTTTTACCTATAAACTTCCTTTTTTAAAATGAATCTGACAGTATTTCTCTGGACTAACCTTTTTTCACCTCAAGAATACTGTTGCTTACACATAAAATTATTATTCTAATGGAGAGCTAAACATGTTAAGAGGAGGCACATACAGTAAAATTGTTAATCATTAATAGTATCTATGGGGAGTTGATTCCTGGATAAAGCATTAAGTTACCAACAGGTACAGAAAAGAAGACAGAACCTAGACTCCAGAGTCTTTAGACTGAAGTATCCTCTCCCTTGATTCCTTCTATATGCTGTAAGGCCAAAGAAGCAAAGGCCAGAGAGAATGGGGCAAAGTAATTTCATTTTTAGATCTGGGCACATTGGCTGACCTTAACTGAACATTGGTTAGTTGTCTGATTACAGTTTCGTGTACAACATTCCATTTCTTTTAAATGACAAAACCATAACATTGACTTGGGGGAAAGGTTTAAAGGAAGTATTAGATTAAAAAAGTACATTTTTTTCCCAAGGCTTAGAAAATCTGTTCGGTTATTATTGTCAGTATCATCTTTCTAGAGCAACCAATGTGACTGTGTCTTCCAGACTACTACTTTTGTTTCTCTGTGCTGGAAATGCACTTGGCTTTTAGTCTTTAGGTTCTTCGAACTTTGGAAACCACATCCAATGAAAAGTACAAATTTTTCTTTTTACTACCTAGACTTTAGGGTGGAAGCTGCTGATTTTCTTGCCTTCCAAATATGGAACATTATAAAAAAAGAAAATATAATAAAGTCTCTCCTAATCATTCACTGAGAGGAAGCATGGGAATGATTTGCATATCTTAAAGTTATAAGTAGCAGGCTTCATGAGTAGTCTGTAAAGAATGCCATTTATATGCCTTCATTCTTTCTCTGAAGTACTGGCACCTGATAATAGAATTTTTCAGTTAAAGAGGATTAAAAAAGGTAAGTCTCATAATTTTAAATACTCTGTTTAATGGCTACTTTCACAAGATCAAAATCTGGACTGTATAATGAAGTTTTACATCACATTTAAAATCCACATTTGGTTTTTAAATTGATTGGTAATCATTTTAATATTCGTGTAAGATAGTAAGAGAGTGCAAGGGTCTTTTGCATGTGTGATACAGTAGATTAGTGGAAAGCTGGCTTTGGGATATAGGAAGTTAGATTATAATGCTTTAGAATTCCTAAGATTTTATGAGTTTTTTGAGTAATATTTTAGATGATTTTTGGCTGCATTTCAGAGATACCAACACTTTTCATATTTAACATAGTAATTTCTTTTTTAGTTTCTGTAGTTATAATCTTTTTCTCTAACACATTGCCTAGAATTATTTATTGTGGGTGAATATTGGTATCAAATTTAAAATAAATAACATTGATACAAATAAAAATCTGAAATTCTACAGTAATTGAGATTTAATATTGGTCATTATACTCATGATTTAAATTTAACAGATAGTTGAAATTGTTGCCCAGAGGTGACAACTAGTAGTTATTTCATTTACTGTTACTTGGAAGACCCAGAGTTTCTGTTATCCATTGAAAGATTTCAGATATGAAGAACTTCCTCTTGCCAAAAAACACACATTTTCATATTACACCAAATCTTTTTAAAAAATTTTTAAAATGTTTTATTTATTTCAGAGAGAGAAAGAGAGAGAGAGAAAGAGAGAGAAAGGAAGAGAGAGAGAGAGACACAGTGTGAGCAGGGGAGGGTCAGAGAGAGAGGGAGGCACAGAATCTGAAGCAGGCTCCAGGCTCTGAGCTGTCAGCACAGAGCCCGATGCGGGGCTCAAACTCATAAACTGTGAGATCATGACCTGAGCCGAAGTCAGATGCTTAAGCGACTGAGCCACTCAGGTGCCCCAGATCAAATCTTTTTTTTAAGTTTATTTATTTTGAGAGACACAGACACAGCGTGAGTTGGGGAGGGGCAGAGAGAGAGAATCCCAAAAAGGCTCTGCCTTGCTAGCACAGAGCCCAGTGCAGGGCTTGCAACTACAACCCGCAAGATCATGACCTGAGCCAAAACCAAGAGCTGGATGCTTAACTAACTGAGGCACCCCGGCATCCCAAGTCTCTTCTGTGTAATCATGGTCAACCTACTTTTTTTTAAATCTGCCCTGTTCCTTAGTAATACATTATTATGCCAAAGAGAACAAATATTAAGGAATCACAGTAAAAGATTATTTAGCAAAGTAGCTAATCACACTTTGTTAGGGGTCTTCAATAAGGCTACCAATAATTGTATCACACAGTGCCCACTAGAATTGAAAAAATAAAAGTATTATTCTGTTTCCTTTGTGTTTATGTTTTCTTTGCAAGTGACACACATATTGCTTGAACGTATTGGAATTATTAGCTGTTGCACTTATAACTATAGCTACCATTGGCTTGATGGTTAAAACTTAGCTTCCACAGAAATTGCCCATAAAAACTGAAAGATTTTCAAGAGAACTGAAAGATTTTCAGGAGAACTGAAATTATCTTCAACTGTGCTCATGAATAGGCCCTTCAGGTTCTTCAATTCCTGCTTTTTCTTTCTTTACCTTTTCTTTTTCTTTCTTCCTTTCTTTTTTTCTGTTTGCATCAGCTGCCTCAGGCACTGACCATTTTCATGAGGTTTGTACCCTCAACTGTGCTGTTCACAAATACTGTCACCCGTGGCCTAGAAGATGCAAGAAATCCTGTTCTCCCTATTTACAACTAACTTTCAGAAATGGTATGGTTTTCCTAAGTACAGTAGAGATTAGACTCTAATGGTTCAGACTTTACTGGCAAAGTTCAAGGATAACAAAGGAGAAAAAAAAACCCTGGTTATTAACAAATGTTAAAGAATCTCAGGTCTCAAAGGCTTGCATTTATTTCCTCAGGGTCTTCTAGTACCTACCTGTTCCCAAATACCTAGGACAGCTTCCTCTCTACCAGGTGGGATAGTTCTAGCACGTCACTGCCTCTAAATTCTGGTTTGCTTCTGAGAGGGACACACCCAGAGTCCTGAATGTCTCCTGACATTGAGATGGTTCATAGTGTTCAGGTCCGTACTCCAGAGATCTCCCTCCCTTTAGACTTGTTAGCTCTATAACCATACCAGTTCGCATCCACAGTCACAAGACTGTGGTCTTGTCCCCAGTATATACATGAACTCAATACATTCTGGATGTTTATCATTGATAAAAAACCTGCCCATTTTAATGTCTTTCTGTGGCCTCTAAATTAGTGTGAGATGATGCTTAGAGTCTGGAACTCCACATTTCCTGCAAGCAACTGCTTGAACAGCCATATTTTTCTGTGACAGCATTCCCCAGAAGTAAAACTCTCCCATTCTTCAGAAGTAACAACTCACCATAACATTATAACACATATATAGAGTATTAACTGATTTAAAATGTATAACCAACTTCCTTAATCACTGAGACAACTCACTTTTCTTCTGTATCAGGTTATTCCACTGCTTTTAAGCCTTCTACAATGAAAAATGGGCAGGTTTTTTTTTTTTTTTTTTTTTTTTTTTTTTTTTTCATATTAACCTAACCTAAGAGGCTGAAGTCTGCACAGATAGGTACGGAAAATTACATGGCAAACTTAAGTGAAATTAGTGCCTACTCTTTGCCAAGACATCTTACCGCATATCAATTTTGAGCTACATGGGAATGATGGGTCCAGAGACACATCTTCTTTCTGTCTAAAACTATGCAGAGTTTTAAAGTTTATTAATAAAATTTTTAGGTACTAAGGAGAGTTGATAAAAAATATTTTGGTTTAATTACTATGGGAATTTTAGAATTCCATCACTAATTCCTCTGAATTAAAATTTGGGGGAATGTATCTTAAATTTTGCATTGGTACATTCATTTATTGTATTGTGCAGTAGAACTCTTCTCCTTAAAAGAATTGTGTGCTTTCCTTAAAACACAGAAACAGATGATGAAATTGGATCATATTGGGGTGGAGTGGGGTGGGATATCAAATTGGAAAAGATATCAGGGCATGTTGTGAATTAATCAAGAGATTGCTCATGCTTCCTTTCCTCCCTTCTTTTCTTTTTCCTCCTTTCTTAATCTCACTTAAACTGTCCTTCCCTTCTTCTTTTCTTTTTTTTTTTTTTGTGCATTTTATCCATAGTTTTGTTTAATCTTTCTAGAATAACCTGATGATCTTAATATCCAAACTGTGTTTGTGGATGCTTGGCTACAGATAGTTGGGTATGGTTTCTGGTGATGAAAGAAGAATTACTTAATCCTGTAGAAAAAGAAAGAAATATGACCTTGGCTTTATTTGGTATAATGCTTTAACCAGCTGGGATAACACACATTAAAAGACCATATCTCTAGCTTTTAGTTATAACAGAAGGTTTTACCACCTGTATTGATTAGATCAACATTTTCTTTAAAAAAAAAAAAAAAGATTTATCTTCCAATATAAAAATACACAATGTTTGTCAAAATGGGAGAGCAAATAACATGGTTTTAGTTCTCATTTCTGGGATATTGCTGAGTTTCAAGTCATACATACATATATGAGAGACAGACTAAGGGGTAGATGTGTCTGTTTCTTATAATTTGCTTATTGTTTCCTAGAAATAGGTTACTTTTATGATCTTGAGAAATATATTTTCAAAACATAAAATGTTTATCTGTACTTTTTTCCGGTTTTCTCAACTATGCACCGAGGTTGCTGATGAATCCATTGACTTGACCCTCATGGGTTTTAGTTTTCCCTGGGCAGCATTGTTCCACAGTCACACTTTGCAAATTCCAATGTTAGTGTCTTGCCCAGCGCAGTTTTGTGCCACTTGGTAAAAACTCTGTGCTCTAGGGGTAGTAAAGCAGGACAGTCATTCATTGTTGTAAACAAAGGAAAACATATGTTTTCTAACCTCACTTTTAACCTATTCTCGTTTTAGATAGGGGTTTAAAGGAACCCAACTGGGAACTTGGCATTATGCTAGAAATTGTTGTAGATTTTGTGAAATGCTTTGTTCTCCCTGCATTCCAGTGAACTTAAATTCATTTTACGTAGTACCAAAAAAGAATAGAGAGGAGAGTAGTCCCCCTTAGGAAATTTTTAAACATTCTGTTGCTTTTACTTGCCAGTTTTGACTTCTGCTTTACTTTTCCTTTTCCCATTTATTTTTTTCTCCAGCTAATGCATAGGAGAACTGCAGAAGGGTATTTAATTCTCTCAGAATCCTTTAAAAAATGAAACCAGATCTTAAATATATTAAAATACTTTGATTTATTCTGCTGTAAAATTAATCCTCTTTGTGGTCAACTATTTCACAGTTTCTTGGCATGGGGATATATAGTGTATTTTTTAAAATACCATTATTTGAAACTTGATTTATCTTTTTGGCACAGATATTTGAACCCATAGAATATTTCACATGGATTATAATGCCAAATTCATGTCATCCTTAGAAAACAATAGAGGTTGTTTTTTGGTTAGAGTATGGAGTCACTTGTTTAGTGTTTTTTTTCCCCAACAATTAAGATTTTCACTTTGTCATGAAAGCTAGTTGGCATTGGCAATGAGATTTTTAAAGAAGGTTTGATTTTGACAGTCTTTTTTGACAGTCTACTTGTTTTGGAAGTAAAATTGATAAGTTTTTTTTCTAGAATATTTTAGAGCATTTGAGATGATGACAGAAGTAATTAAATGAGAGAAGATAAATTCAGTCTGATACTTCAAGATGGTATCCATGTTACTAAGGCACATTGGTGAATTATATATGATCACCCAGTGAATTGGGAACTATGCAAATAGTTAAATATAATAATTCAGCCTGACATTAATTTTACCCTCTTTTGTGTATCCAGATAAACTTAGTGGATGGTTGTAAATTCTTACGTAAATTCATATATTCACTGATTTTTTTTTTTTTTTGCAATATGTTCTTTCTAGAGGTCCTAATTTGAATAAGGTAAGTAAAGGGGTAAAACAAAACAAAACAACACCCCCCATATCTACACCCCCCCACTTTCTAGATGTATAATGTTGGTAATAATATTTCTTTTAAAGGTATAAAATCAATAATTTTTTAAGTAGAGGTCACTAGTTTCATTTTCTTTATTTCAAATTTTATCCTCTTGTTTTTCATAAATAGGACATCTATATTCTTTAATAATTATAAAGGTCAACAGCCACTTTCAAATTATTAAGATGAAAAACAGCATCCAGTTTTACTTTCACTTGACTCATGTTTAATGATTCAACATCCCTGACAAACCTGAGGCTATCTATAGTAGAAATTTCAGTACGTAGAGGAGACTGTATACTCTGTATGTGAGTAGAAAATACATTTGCACACACTAAAATTAACGCAGTTCATATACAAAATGTTTATAGTTATTGTATTCATAATGTAGAAGTCTACTAGTACAGAAGTTTCACTTTGATGACCCTTTGCCCCTTCAACATCTTAGGATTTTAGTAACAGACATCTACTAATGTAATCTTCCTCAGTGCTGTGGTCTTGCACCAAGAGTATAAATATGTTTGATGATGACATTTAAGATGACACATCCTGTTCCAATATATTGATATTTCCATTTTAACATATTATACCTGTCTAGTGAGGATTACTTTAATGTGCTCTTGAAACACTAAAAAAATTTACCCAAAAAGATAAAAAAGAATTCCCACTTTAAGGGAGGTATTTCAACTTACTACTTCTTTCTGCATTGTAGGAATAATTATTTGAATAAGTGTTACTGCTTCATGTACATTAACTAAGCTATAAATGAATTCTGTAAGCAGGTTCATGAATGGTAACCAGGAGCATAGAAATATGGGCTATAATTGAGTTAACATTAAAAAATTTTTTTTTGTTTATTTGAGAGAGAGAGAGAGAGAGAGAGAGAGCAAGTGGGGAAGGAGGGGAGAGAGAGACAGAGACAGAGGGAGAGAGACAGAGGGAAAGAGACAGAATCTTAAGTAGGTTCTATGCTAAGCGTGGACCTTGACACAGGGTTGGATCCCACAACCCTGGGATCATGACCTGTGCTAAAGTCAAGAGTCAGATACTCAATCCACTGAGATACCCTGGTGGAAAAACTTGTTCTCCTTTAGAAATATCTATCTTTTGATGTATAATTTTAGTAAGCTAGAACGAATTATTTAATATTTGTTAAATGATTGAAGTAAGATTTGAAATACTATAGTTATACAGTGATGATGAAAATCTGACCTAGATGACTTAATAAAATATGTGAATGCATTGACATAACTAATAAGTTGCAATTTTTTTTAATGTTTATTTATTTTTGAGAGAGAGAGAGAGACAGAGTGCGAGTGGGGGAAGGGCAGAGAGAGAGGGAGACAGAGAGTCTGAAGCAGGATCCAGGCTCTGAGCTGTCAGCACAGGGCCTGACGTGGGGCTCAAACCCACGAACTTTGAGATCATGACCTGGGCTGAAGTTGGACGCTTAACCAACTGAGCTGAAGTCAGACGCTTAACTGACTGATTCATTAAATATGAATCATAAGGTATGATCAGGACCAGAGTCGTCTTTCTTCATTTCTTGGTCCTGCTTCCTCAGTGTTCGCTCTCTAATTTAGTGATTGAAAGATAGTGGCCACAAAGGACTACATGCTTTTTCCTTAAAAATTCTGATAGGAAAAAGGAAAGTTGGCTTCCTGAACTGTTTTATAAATGTCTTATAATTAATGCCATTTGCTCAGACTGGCTTGATTTGGAGAGTGTACCTATCCTAATCCATCTTTATGGCAAGGAGATGGCACGTATTAATTGGCTGGTATCTAGATGGATATGAGACCAATTTATCATTTTTAGGAAATTTGGGGTACTATTTAAAAAAAGATAATGGATGAAGGGGTGGCAGCTAATAGATGTTCATTGTGATGCCAGTTGTGCTTCATTTTTTGGAGCTCATAGATGGTTGAGAGGGCTTAGCATAAGTTTTTATACTTTTGGACACCGACATGCACACTCTCCCACTTATTTTTAGGACTCATTTGTTGTTGTTGTTACTATGATTTCACCTATCCAGTGTATTGGGAAAAGTAAGTAGAACACTAAAACTAGAACAGAATATAATATAATTCTATTAGACCTCCCCCAAACACAGAACTACTCTGGAGAGGATCATTTTCTCAGTTTTCTGTCATTAATAGTGTGAGTGGGTTTTGCTGGGAGAAAACCTTTCTCTGTGCTTTCCAGCTGCCATGTCCCTCCCCTAACCAAAGGACTTTTTTTTTTTACCTGGTCCCTAAGATATATTTATTTCACCAAGTAAATCGTTCTCTTTGCTTGAATCATTTAGGGTCTTTTGGCTCTTCACACCAGAAGACCAAGCTAGCAGTGGCCATAAATAAAAGAACACTTGTAGGAGCACCTGATTGGTTAAGTGTTTGACCCTTAATTTTGGCTCAGGTCATGGTCTCATGGTTTGTGGGATCAAGCCTTGCGTCAAGCTTTCCACTGACAGCACAGAGTTTGCTTGGAATTCTCTGTCTCTTTCTCTCTCTCTCTCTGACCCTTTCCTGCTCACACACACTCTCTCTCTCACTCTCAAAATAAATACATATAAAAAGAGGGTATTTGCTTACTTAATATGAATTCTAAAACGAAGGGCTACCTGTTTGGCCTTGCAACTGAATCATCAAGGACCCAGTCTCTTCAACATCCTTGCTGTGTAGTTTGTTAACTCTAGGTAAGGGGACAGTTTTTAGATATCTTGGCATCGGGTCCTGACATAACAGGATTCAAATGCAGATGTATGGTGGATTTAACAAATATTTTTCTGAATTCACCCAGCAAGCTCCCTTTCCATATCATTAGCTAGAACTAGGGTATGTAATAATTCCTATCTGTAGGGCAGATGAGTAAGTAAGTAGGTTTCCAGTATCTATAGTGGAGATTGTGCCAGGTAGAATGTGACTGAAAATAGTTGGGTGGCCAGTCTCTCCAACTACTGCTGAAAGTTAGAAAGAGACAGCTCCTTCTGTTTTGTGTAGAGACATGGAAGTAAGAGGCCAGGCCCGTACTGAAGAGTTCGTAATGAGATCCACCTTTTCTGGTTCTTGTGCTTTTTCAGTCGTTCTCAATTTTTAGGTGAGTGCCATTTTAATGAAGTATTTTATATAATAAAAGCCCATGATGCTAAACTTGTTATATTTGTATGCTTCTTCAATCAGGGCACCAATAGTGAAAACAGGTTGTGTCAAAATGAATAAATAGTGGAAAAAATTAAAGTAAAATTATACATATATGTGCACAATACACCCAAAGAATATTACATGCATCTAGAGATGTGTATATACTTCCATGTATTATGCAAGGATACATTTTTATGATGTAGTCCAACAAAGGAATTCTAGTAATTTAAGATAACCCCATCATGTTTTTTTCTTTCACTTCCTGTTTGTCAACCTTTTCTCCTTTCATACTTAAATGGGCACAGCTTTCTATATCTTTCTATTTTAATTACATGATCAGCATAGTTAGGAAGAAATACTTCATGTGTATTTTCACCCATGAAAATATTAGCAGCTTCTCAGAGAAATGATTACATTTCATGCCTTGTTTCTCTTTCTCTCACTTTGTGTCTGTTGAGATACGTATTATATAACAGACTTAAGTAATTATGAAATAGATAATTTTGTTTCATTGGTCACTTCCAACAGTAGAAGAATGTTAACATGCTGAATAGTAAATTATAGGGATATATATTATGACAATAATTATCTTTAGGGCATGATCATAAGTTATACTAAGATATCTATTTAGAGGTAAGTTCTAACATAACAGTTTTTTTCTCATGCGGTTAGAATCAGAACTTCTAAATCAGTTTTTTCAAACTTTTGAGCCAAGCAAATATTTGTATGTTGATATACCAAAGATTGTCTCCATGAGTGTTATTTTTGTTCAGACTAGATTTTTAAAAACGAATAAAGCCCAATTTCATAATTCCAATATAATGTTAGGAGATAGTAAAGGGTACTAAAGACAAAATGTCAGGGCTAATAACTCAGCTTACTGCTTATGAGCTCAGTGACCCTGGGCCACTTACTTTAGCTCTTTGTTCTTTGGGTTTCTTTACTGTTAAATGGCTGTTATGAAGATTAAATGAAATTATCCATATAAGCACTTAACATAGTGCTTAAAATATGGTAAGCACTTAGTAACTGTTACCTCCTATCACTATCATTTAATTTGTAAAACTTGTAGAAGTGATACTTAGACTTATATTTTGAAAAATGGAAAACAAACAAAACTTACCTCCATTTTAGTTACCAAAGTACTGTGCATCTTCATTTGGCCATTAAATATTAGATCTGCTTATAAAAGGATTAGAACACTTGTAGTTTCCATAATTGTATATGGTCATCAAATTACATTATTCGCACGTTTCTTGAATGTGCCCATTCTGATCAGCCACAATGTTTGTAATATTTATGAAGCTTATCTGAGATTAATTGATCATAGATGACCTCTTGGAGTTGTCCTTCATATTATCAGGATACCCAGTTAGTTTGGCTAACAAAAACTTAAATAGTTAATTATGAAACTCAGTATTGTAATTAGATGGCTTTGTCATATCATTAAAAGCTTATTGACATATTTTGTCTCTCGTTATTTATCTCATCTGTTTGTGCACACACACATACAATGTTAAGGAATATAGGACTATATTTAAGTCATTTTTATCCTGGTATGATTTTATTTACAATGAATTGGGCCTTGACCAAGTTGACCATTGATTAATTTCATGTTCCTCAAGTTGTAAATCTGTAGCACATTATTATTGTTTTAGTTACAGAAGTTGTACTTATACATATAAAAACCAGAATATATTATAAGCACAATATATTATAAATGAAAAGTTTAATAAATGAATGAACTTTAAAAAATGATATCTTAAGAATGGACTGCTACTTTTCTTTAAGTCACTTAGGGTCACTAGTGAAAATACTGATCTTGACGGAAAGAAGTTAGAAATTGGTGGCTCCCGGTGGCTCAGTTGGTTAAGTGTCCGACTCTTGGTTGAAGGTCAGGTTCAAGTTAGTAGGTTCAAGCCCCGCATCAGGCTCTGGGCTGACAGTGTGGAGGCTGCTTGAGATTCTCTCTCTCTCTCTCTCTCTCTCTCTCTCTCTCTCTTTCTATTTCTCTTTCTCTGCCCCTCCCTGCTTATGCTCTTTCTCAAAGCTAAATAAGTAACTTAAAAAAAATTAATTAAAAAAAGGATCTTTGCCCCAGCCATTATATTTCTTTGTAAATAGAAACTGCTATATTTATTTTGAATTTCAAAGGGTTAGTATTTCATCTGAGTTAAAAAGTGTGTGTGTGTGTGTGTGTGTGTGTGTATTTGAGTAAAGGAATGAATGGCTTACTACAGAGGCCACACAATAACTTCTCATGGAAGATGTTTATGTCCTTATAACATTATCAGTATATTAAAAAAAATGACTACTGTTGAGACAGGAATTTAAAATGAGAATAACATAATGACCATTTTCAAATTATTTAGGAGAAGATTTTGTTTCTTTTATATCTAATCTGCATTTTTTAGGGTAGTTCTTTATGTTTTACAGTATGATAATTTTTGGTAGTTGGAAGTACACTGCTTTGTTGAAACATCAGTTTTAAGCTCTGATATAAAAAAAGAGGTAGTTTTTATTACCATTAGTTTTTAAATCATGCAACTGAGAGAGGAGGAGCAAATATTACACCTGTCGGAGTTGTATAAATGAGATGGGAATGGTGTTTCTTCAGTGTCTGTTGACTGGTATAAATTTGTACGGTCAAAAGTATAAAGCCACAATTAATACCGAAGTCAGCACAAACCTCAGTAAATAAATAGGTATGACTTATAGGGAGGCCAAAATCTCTTCATAATTAAAATGACCTTAAGGTTTGCTGAAATATACTCATTTTTCATTATAGCTGAAGTATAAAATACCATTCTGGGAAAGAAAGTAAATTTAATCTAGTTTGTTTATTTCAGTGAGAAAGTCTTCTAAACTTGATGACAAAAAATATAATAACATAAAACAGTCTCTGGGAGTTTTGAGGTTATAGTTATAAGACTAGTAACATTTACCATGGCTTATCTGGAAAGCACTGCTAAGATTTGGGAATCAGATTATGGTTTAACTAGATGGCAAGCGTGCACATGTTTGTAATTATATTTTGTTTATGTAAAAACATGCCTGTGCGTATATGTGTAACTGTGTATCCATAATTTGAACATGTAAAAAAAAAAAAACCCCATGAATTTCAAGATGGCCTGCAACATAGTCATTCTTGACTATGCTATACATCCCTTGCATGGTGGTGTTGGAGTGAATAACATAAATAACAGAGGGTCTGCCTGGGGGTATTTTGTTAAATACAAAAGTTAGAGGCCTAAGTCAAAGAGAAAATCCTGAAAGTTGAGGGTAGCTGGAAGGCAGGAAATAATCTGGTTTACAAAGATTGAGAGTTTTAGATGCTTTTTTATGGTCTCTTTATGCCCACTCCCAGAACACTCCCCTGTCTTCAGATTGCACCACTGGGAAGGCAAATAGAACCTTCTTGACCAACAAACCAAGAATAATTTTAACAAAATGTGTACCTGAATGGCTTCACTATGTCTTCTGACCTGTAATTTCCTAAGATCACCTGTCCAATTTGAGGCTCCGGTGGAATAGTATTAGGGGAACATCACAGGCTACTCAGGTGAACCATTTTCTTGGCTTCCTCTGTTTCCATCCCATATATAGCTGGTTATCAGACACTGAGCACTTGCCTCAGCCGAGCAGCCATGAACAAGAAACAGAGTTGGTTAACTGCTGAGACACATTGTGTAGCAGCTGGAGGTTCTATGAAATAGAAGACACCACAAAGTCAAACTCAAGTACTGGTAGTATTGAGGGGAAAAGAGCCATGGAGCTGACTCATCAGAAGGAAGAGTGCAGATAATTGGAGTGGAGAGAATAATTGTGCTCCCTTTTCTCTTTTGTCCTTTAAACCACTGTTACCATAGCACTTTGGTAGGGGTCTGCGTCAAACATAATTTCTGCTAGATTTGTATTAAATATGTTGAATAAAGCCTTTTTGATTTCACCTGCAAACCATATGATTTAAGGCAGTTGCTCTGTCATTTCTAAAATGGATTTATTTCCACTTCTTCATAGTGATGTTAAAACTCCTTGTTCCTGTAAATGGAAGTAAATAAAGAGCTGAGGTACTAAGAATTCAGATTTACTGACTTATTTTACTTGTTATGATATACACGGTTGTTCTGAATATAATGTTAGCAAACACTTTACCTATGTTTTTTATATCACCATGGTATTTGTTAATCAGAAATTATTAGATTCCAATAAGAATGTTCTGATTAATGCCATATCAGTTGATAGTCCTTAAAGAAAGTGGATAGAGAAACATTCTGTTGGTCCCAAATATTTGTTTACTAAGTTTTAAATAGGTGAATCTGATTTCAAGTCTGTTAATAATTCAGATCTAAGAAGCAGTAAGCATTGGCAAGGGGTCAGCCGACGTGGGATTAATTTTAACTCCTAGCCGTGACCTTCCTAGTTGTGTTAAGAGCAAGTAAATTTCTTTCCAGCAGTTTCCCCACTTTGTGGATATGGAAAGCTGTCTTATGATTTTTAAGAATAAAATAGATAATGACTGGAACATATTATAATTTATCCATTTCAGGATCTACATTGTATTTATATTTTAGTGTATCTGAAATTGGATGCATCATAATAGTCCATCAGTTTAATTGGCAACATATTTTTCCCTTAACAATACATAAAAGTATGTTCTGTCTTACAATCAGAGGCATTTTATATTTGTTGAAATATGGTTCATAAAGTGTCATGTAAAATATATTCTAGCCTTTAATGAGAGGTGTCTTAATCTCTCTGAATACAGAAAAATATGCACCATAACTCTGTTCATCTCATTTCCTTTTCTGTGCAGCTAGTATTTGGTGTTATTAGACAATGTCTAATATTAATGTCTACCTAAGTCTCAATCTAGGCCCCTTTTGTGTTTTTCAAATTAAAAAATAAATAAACAATAAACATATTTGTAAGTATATATGTGTATATATGAATATATACATGCTTTATTTTTGATTAATAAAATAGGCCTCAAATATATAGCAAATAATAAATTTACTGAAATTTTTGTGACTGAACATAAAGTTAATAATGCTATGATTCTGCTAAATCTGTTTTTTTAAAAAGAGATGAGGTATTTTTAAAATATTTATTTATTTTGAGAGAGAGAGAGATAGCACGTGCATCAGCTGGGGAGAGACAGAGAGAGAGGGAGAGAGAATCCCAAGCAGGCTCTACACTGTCAGCACGGATGCCGATTTGGGGCTCCATCCCACGGAACATGAGATCATGAGCTGAGCTGAAATCAAGAGTAGGATGCTTAACCAACTGAGCCACTCAGACGCCTCACCAAATCTATTTTCAGATCTCACCAAGTTCCCTGTTAAACATTTGATTGCCATATAATGAATAGAGGTTTCAAAAACTAGTTGACAAATTATGTGATGAAGTAGACTTCTGTCAGAGTGCAGCAATGAAAAATCAGAACCAGAACATGACAGGTTGAGAGCCACAGGAAAAGATAGAGAAGGTAAAGTGATTTTTTTACTTTTCTTCCCCCCCACCCCCCCAAATCTGAGGTTAACTGAAAGTCTGGGGCTGGAACCAAAGACAAACTCAACTGCTCTTTCCTGGTAAATGCCTGCAAACCTAGCCACGAGGGAGCTTTTGACGACATGGTTTGCCTTTCAGCAGGTTTATAAATTCAGCAGACATATGAAATAAAAATCAGCAGTTGGAAGTTAGTGCCTTGCTTTATATTTTGATAGATAAATTGCTTAAGGATTTAAGATCTATCCACAGTAAGGATGATTACATACTGGATTAGAATTAAGGGATTTATTTGGTCTTCTTTTTCCAGAAAACCAAGATCAAAACAGAGAAAGTGTAAATAGCAAAAGTCTTTATTTGAAACTTCATTTGGAAGTTAAGACACTGTCTCTCATATTTCCAAAATATATTATCATTATAAGATTTTGTGTACCTTTATTTTTGAAAGTAAGTAGCTTCCTTTTCACAAAGCAAAACTTGTTGAATTATGTTTATGAAATATTACTTTGTGAAAGTTGCAGTGCTCAAATATATAATTTTACATCGATTCTTTGACTCATTACTTCAAAGTTTAATTAAATCTATGCAATTACAAACACATTATGGTATATTTAGGATACTGACACTATTTGAAAACTATCACCAAGGTATTTCAGAAGGAAATACCACTTTTACAGTAGTTAGCATTCTCCCTATACCTCCTTAAGAAACTATAAACAACATCAAAACAATAGATCAGTGAATAGCTCTGTAATTGAGAATTGCATCAAATTATTATTGATTTCTTATTCATAATTATTGAGTCTGTTTTTGAAACTAATGTTATCTGTCATACTTTTTGATTGCATAGCTAACAGTTTATTTTTAAAGCTATTCTGTTTTACTACCTAGATAAGATGGGTAATTTTGATCTCTGAGTGGCTGTATTGAAAACCATTACAGAAGAGATCCCAGAGGTGTTTTTGGAAAGGAGAGGCTGTGTGTGTGTGTGTGTGTGTGTGTGTGTGTGTTCCTTTAATTGAATTGAATATACTGCTACCTAATCAATTTCCAAGTTTGGCTCTATGCCTTATATAATATATGTGAAATAAGCCTTTGTCAGAGGAATAGGAATGTTTATATGTACTTTGAAAAGCTGTGGAGTAAACAAAAATATTTAAGTTAATTTCTAATTTATTAATAGGGATAATAAAAATTTGTCACATTTTTCATTTCTACCTTGAATTTTTATAAATCCTAATTTTTTATTTTTATGAAGGTTTTTTTAAGCTTTTAGTTTTTATTCCTAACAAAAGATTTTTTTCCTTCTTTTTAAAATTTGTGTCATATCCCTTTAATTGAAGACACAAGGGTATCCTGGGGAAAAGGTGGGCTTTTGGGTGTCACAGAACTCACTAAATTCCCATCTTATTTATTTATTTATTTATTTATTTATTTACCTTATTTATACATGGGCAATACCAAGGGAAGAATGAATAACTTCCTGAGAGAGCTAATTCAGTACTGTCTGAATAGAGAGATTAGAGGGGTGTAGGACTCATTAGAGGTGTAGGAGTCTAGGGCAGGCTGCCCTAAGATGGGCCACTTTGACATCAAGATTGTTTTGAGTTAAAAGTAATCAAAACCCAGCAGATGCAGGAAACGCTCTTTGCCTCCCCCTCAACTGCCTAAATTTACATTGAAAAGGAGAGCCTGTACCAGAAAGAGAGCTATTAATGGATACTCCCCTTTGCCTGGGAACCTTATCTGCATAATAGTCAACCTTGTTTTTCCAAACATCTCCTTTCACCGTCTTGCTAATGAGGTTTCTCTATGTATCTTCAGACCCTGCCCCTCTCCTTAGCTCATATAAGCTCATGTTACCTCATTACCTTTGGAACTTCACGTCTGTATGAATTCCTCGCATGTATACCTATTGCGTTTGATTTTCTCCTATTAATCTGTCTCATGTCAGTTTGATTCTAAATCCAGCTAGAAGGACCACAGGGCAAAGGAAGAGTAAGATTTTTAGGAGAGGTGAATGGGCCCTTAGAAGAATAGTTGGGAGAGGTGATAGTTTGTGACAGTTTGTCTGGGTGTGGTGTCCACCTTTCACTTTCTGTCTTGTGATAATGGTCAGTCTTCCCTAGTTGATGGAACTCTCCAGGAGGGGACAAGGAGTTCCTTCTGGAGAATCTGCCTTTGGGTATACCACTGGAGTTCAGAGAAAGCCTCTCCCTGCATTTGCTGTTTTTCATGTGCCTACAGCTCAAAATAATTAGTATTCCAAAGCAGCATATTTTGGAGTGAGATGTCCTAAACTCCTACAGTCGTATTTTAGGGTGGCATATTCTGCTCCCTTCAAGGGTTTGTTTTAATTATCTCAAGAGATTCTTATGAGGCTTAAACAAGATACCTTCTGGAATGGCACTTTTACCAGTGTGACCACCACCACCTCCGCTACCAGAGACCAACATTAATATGCTTATCATTTGTCAGGCTTTCTGTTTTGTGTTTTACTTGGAGAGGGTTGTTTAATTCTCCAGATAGTCATTTCACATGTATGGAAACTGAGAAGAAACATGTATGTTTCTGAGAAGAAACAGCACCTCGAGATCACATAGCTAGTACATATTATACCTAAGGATTTCAGTTCTTTTTTTAAAAAAAATATTTTTTTAAAAATTTATGACACTTTCATTACAAACTAATTTGAGTGTATGGTTTTTTTAAAAATGTTTTAAAATTTATTTTGAGAGAGAGCACACAAGCAGGGCAGAGGCAAAGCGAGAGAGAGAGAGGTAGAGAGAGATTCCTAAGCAGACTCAGTGCTGTCAGTGCAGAGCCCAGTGCAGGGCTTGATCTCGTGAACCATGAAATCATGACCAGAACTGAAACAGAGTCAGACACTTAACCGACTGAGCCACCCAGGTACCCCTGAGTGTATTTTAATGATTGAATATTCTTGAGTTAATCATTAGCCTGTCCATGCAAAAGTTATTTAATGGTTCCTATTTCTATGTGCTTTTTTTTTCCTTGCACAAAAGCATGAAGACCTTAAGAAAGCTGTCATGAGCCTATCATAATAATATTAAGGGAAATAGAATCAGACTAATTCCATTTATATCATGCTAACCAGCCTACATTTGTGATCCATCTACTTGGGCACACAAGCTGCTTGCTGAATTGTGCTGGTAGAGATAACCCTTAATTCCAGTGTATCCTGTTTTTGAATCATTTCATTAAACAAAAGCCTTTGAGTCTTCTTTTGTTGCCAAGAACAAATGGTTAGATTTTAGAAACTGTAGCTACTTTTGTTATTCACAAATTCCAGAGCCTTTCAAAATTTGTCATTCACATTCTCAGCTCTGCACACAATCAGTCATTATGTCAGCAGCTGCCCAGGGAGCCTCACTTCAATTCACTCAGCCAAATAATAATCATCAGGACATTGCTACATTAAAAATAATAATAAAATTAAATCCTTAAATAGCAGAGTTCTTTACCTCTGTAGTTAAAAATTAATTACTTCTATTTAGCAGAAATCCCATTGTACATTTTGACAGAGAGGGAAAAGCAATATCTGTGCTGAAAATTAAATTGATTAGATTGATACATTTTAAAAATAGAAAAGGTTATAAAGGGTTCCCTTTCCAAATAAATTACTTCAAATGATTTATTGCAGGCTACCATAACTTAATTGATGTCAGCTTTTGTTTTGTAGTTCAGTGAGAGAGCAATGAAAACTCTGTGACTATTTGAATTATTATAAATTTTGAAATAATTTTAATACACAGAATTAGCATGAGTCTTTTCTACATTAGAAACAATAAGCACATTGCCCTTTGAACCTTTAGCCAGCTTTCGAATATGTGATACAATATATTTGTGATTAAAGTAGAAAATAATATTTTAAGTTAACAACTTGAGTGTTCTCCTCCATACTTCTCCCACACCATTCGCCTTGCCTTTCTTCTGCCCCTTATTTCTATGGCATTCCATGGCACAGCACTGTTCAGAACATTGAATTAACACTCTATGTATTGCAGTCAAAGCATAAATATAAACACTAATTTGTACAACATCATCGTGAGCCTGTGTCAGGGACCCTTTCATAGAATTCATTTGTGTGATGTCAGGTTCTCATTATTTTAAAGGCCCTTGATCATGTTCTCATCTACTGATGTCTTAAACGAAAGCCCGTGTTTTTGTCTGCATCTTCACTTAATTTCCTTCTCATTCTAAAAATAAAGGAAATGAGATGAAATGCTGACTCAGGTTGTCACTTTGCTGGCAATTTGCTTTTAAGTCACATATGGAATTAGAGGCATCAATCTATGCACAATGATGCCACCTTCTGCTGAACACTTTACATCTTTGAAAAGATTTGCTTTACTTTTGGAGTATGGACTTGAACAAATGAGGAGCTTTATATGAATTTGACTTCAGTTTTGGTTAGATGAAAGAAGATGCTTATGTGAGGTGACCTGAAGACTCATTTTCTTTTCTTTGATGTACATGAGGGCTAGTGTTAAGAGTCTGGATAATCCCCTGTGAGGTTTATGTTTTATATTTTCTCAGTTATTGACAAAAGCTTAATAATTAACAATTCCCTGCTCATTAGCAAATCCAAAATAATAGAGATGGTTTCTTAAAAGGTTACCAAGAATATTACGTTGATAGTAGAAAATGTGTATGGTATCCATTATTGTTATTATTATTATTGAACTTTCAAGTTTTCAATTGTCTTATTTAACATCAAATATTGTGATCCAGGTTTCTTTTTTTCAGATAAGCATAGCAGAATGTTGAAAAGAAGATTTTTTTTTATAGATTTAAGACTATATTTAGCTTACATTTATTAATAATGGATAGGTCATACAATTTTCTTATGTTTATGTTAATGAAAGAAAAAATGTAGTTGAAATTTATCAGCTTCTTAAAAGTCATATTCCCTGAGTAACTCATTCTCATATACAATGGCAGTATTTTATCTCCTTGTAATCCCATCTTACTGGTGTCATGGCCTTCATTCAGTGTTTCAATGCAAATGTGTCTAAAGGGTTCCTATGATTTCACATATACTTTACATAATCTGCTAAATGACTGTACATACTCTAAATGCGTAACACTTCCAAACATATCTGATACAGGATTAATATGAAACTGGAACGGGCCAGCTTAATGAATGCCACACCTAATGTACAGTCTATTCTTTGAATACATTATACAGGAAAATTGCAGAGTGTGTAAATTACATAGCCATCATAAATCAATATCCTTTAAATTGCTCTGCCTTAGATAAGGGGTAGCAATGCTGAGGCCATGACATACTTGAAAGTGGATGAGAGGAAAGCAGTTAAAGTGAGAGAGGAACACCATTAAGGAAAGGAAATGCTCAGAAAACTATTATAAAAGTTGAGTACACAAATTACACATCCCTGGGCAGTGGTTATTTTATGCAGAGGACATGGATGAATGAGAAGGCTCATGCTGGTTTTTGCCATTGACTGTCGCAGAATTAAGTTAAGATGTTTGAACTGTTCCTGAAGATTGACCTTAATGCTTAAGAACGAGTTCTGCAAATCGTAGCATTGTTAGAGTAGTTTCTTAATAAAGAGTTTGGACTCACTGATAAAGATGTGCATCATGGTCTCTGGTGTAATCTCAACTTGGTATAGGAAAGTTAACTTTCAAGGAGGACTCAGGTAATCTCTTAAATTTGCACTATGCATCATTCAATCATTTTCTTATAGAAATAGGCCTTGCTGTCCATTTTACATGTGTATTGGCTAAAGGAAAAATATTAGCTACCAATAAAAAGATTGTGAGTTTAAAATACTGCTTTTTAAAACGCTGTCTACACTGGCAGAACAAGTTTTGTGTTGAGATGTGAACACTTTTTCTAAAAAGCCTTTCACAAGATCATATGAACTGCCAGGAAGTTTTGCCAAACAGATTTTAAGGGGGAAAATCAGGCTATCCTAACTGTCCAAATGTTTTCTCACGTTTCAAACAAGCAGCTGCTGGGAGTTCCTGCCAGTAGTAAACCTTTCAGGCAGACTCTGAGCAGCTGCCAATCTTGTGTCAATATTTTAAATTCACTTACAACCATCTTAACTGGTGTAAAAATTTCTCTTTTCCCCCCAAAAGGGCCAACAGATAACTGTTTGTTGCTTTGCCTCGTTTTACTCCCCTAGTGGTGAAATAACCAAATAAGGAATTTTTGGTAGGAAAGAGATTTCTTTGAGTATTAGGAGTAAGAACAAATCTTATTTTGTCTCTTGGTGAGGACAAATCTGCAATAATAAAACCAATAACAGCAGGAAAATAGTAAAAAAAAATGTTATCTATGTTATCTATAAGTAGTTCAGCAGATACCTACGTAATGAATTTATTTACTTAGAGCTTATCACTAAAGTGTGTGTGTGTGTGTGTGCGCGCACGTGTGTTTTATTTAAAAGAAGGAAAGTCCAGGGTTTGACCTTCGGAAACATACAGATCAAGATTGGCAAAGGCAAGAAATAAATGCCTAGAAATGAGTTTGAAGATATTTATTAAATACTGGCGAAGAATTATCTGCTTGAGTCTTAGATTACATTATAAAAATTCTATCATGATCTGTGCTCTAAAGAAATTTTCTTTGAGGTACTTGAGACTCACTAGTGCATGGTATTACTGCAGACATAAATTGAGAGGGAAACAATTGGCAGAAGATTGTGCCTGAGACCATATTGGATGAATCTTCCTTTCCTGCAGTAGGAGGATTTTATTTCAAGGGTGATAATAGGTAGTAGTGGGAAGAGAATGATGAGAGAAGCACTGAAGGTATAGTAAGATGAGGGTGATGTGTTAAGAGCTACTCATTTGTTGGGAGAGTGAGAATTTGCCCCGAGCTAAAGATGGTTAAGTGAAAGCTACTTACTGGACATTTCGAAGCAGGTGTTTCAGAATCTGTAGAATTGGGAATTTTTATTAAAATTTGAACAATTTGTGGAACTGAGAATCACTTATTCTTTTTGAACAGTCTTTTTCTTTTTTAAAATTTTTGTTGAGTGCTGAAAACAAATTCCTTCAGTCATGGATTTTTAAAATTTTTTTAAATGTTTATTTGTTTTTGAGAGACAGAGAGAGACAGAGTGCAAGCGGGGGAGGGAAAGGGAGAGAGGGGCACACAGAATCTGAAGCAGAATCCAGGCCTGAGCTTTTAGCACAGAGACTGATGTGGGGTTCGAACCCACAAATCATGAGATCCTGACTTGAGCCGAAGTTGGGATGCTTAACCGACTGGGCCATCCAGTTGCCCCCAGTCATCAATATTTTTAAAAAGATTTAATTTCACCTCTGAAATATTGTGGATTTTTTAATTATTCAGGCTCCAAAACTTAATATATGTCATAATGCATATTCATATTTTTTAAATATCATAAAAATCCAAATTCATTATTTATGTTAGATTATGACATAGAACTACAAGGTAATGTGATTTTTAAAACCAAGCTTTCGTAATTAGTGCAATTAATGCAAATAAGGCAATCTTTTAAAGTAGTCATTTTGGAAAAATGTACACATTCTAGTGGTGATGATATTGCTGAATCATTTTTGAAACTTCTCACTGGAATTGTCTTTATAATCAGTAGTGAATAAGAATGTAAGTACTACCGTTTTGCCAAAAACTACATGAACTATTTCTTCCTATCACTTTACTCACCTGGCTTTGCTCAAAATACATTTTGACTTTTCAAATGTATTTTGGAGTTCACTAGAACTCCAAAACATTAGTGATTAACAGGTACAAAAATAAATTGTAACAGAGGTACTAAATTCAAAGAGGAGTCCCAAGGTATCTCTTTTTAAATTAATAAAAAATTTGCTGCATTGCATAAATATTTTAAAGATAATTTATAAAAGGAATCACATTCCTTAGTATGTATACATTCTAATAAATTTTAAAAAATAAGCTAGATTATTTTATAACATCAACTCATGCTATTATCCAGATTTATAACTATTTCTTAAAGATTTAATTATTTTTTTAATGTTTATTTTTGAGAGAGCCTGAGCAGGAGAGGGGCAGAGAGAGGGAGACACAGAATCCAAAGCAGGCTCCAGGCTCTGAGCTGTCAGCACAGAGCCCAGCGTGGGGCTAGGACTGACCAATTGTGAAATCATGACCTGAGCTAAAGTCGGACGCTTAACCAGCTGAACTACCCAGGTGCCCCTATAACTTTTCTTCATGGAGATAACATACCAAACATTTGCTTCTTGGGAGAATAGCTTAGATACTACTTGTGTAGTAGACTGTCAGAACCTGGGATATGGAATGCCTTCTGTAGCCAACCTTTAGCCTTTCCTAGATGTGTGGTCTTAGGGGGAAAAAGTCACCTCATTTTCCAGTAACTCAGTTTCGTCATCTGAAAACTGGGAATAATAATAGTGTCTTGAAGTGCGTATGTGGCTCAGTCAGTTAAACAACCAACTCTTGATTTCTGCTCCAGTCATGATGTCATTGTT
The DNA here is from genome assembly GCF_003009895.1 of Hyaena hyaena. Taxonomy (NCBI): domain Eukaryota; kingdom Metazoa; phylum Chordata; class Mammalia; order Carnivora; family Hyaenidae; genus Hyaena; species Hyaena hyaena. The sequence continues at coordinate 269,347 of NW_024081320.1, forward strand.
CATGAGATGGAGCCCCGTGGTGGGCTCTGTGCTGACAGTGAAGAGCCTGCTTAGAATTCTCTCTTCCTCTCTCTCTGCCCCTCCTTTTCCCTCTTTCTCTCTCTCACAAAATAAATAAACTAAAAAAATAGTGTCTTTCTTATAGGTTGTTTTAGGAATTAATAATTTAGTGCATGTGAAATATTTATAACAGTACCCTGCTCATGGAAGATGTTACCTAAAGGTAACAGTACTTTAGTACCTAAAGGTAACTGTTAGTACTCCTTACTAACAGTTAGTAAGGAGATACTGATAGATTTGAATTTTTCCTATCTTTTTTCCTCACTAGTGAATTTAACATTGAATGGTCCTGTGATTTTTCAGGTGAGAGTAGGTGTGACATAATCTGTTTCTGGGAAAGTACTGTTACAGGACTGAATCTGTCATTTTCTTTGATTGATTGCTTGGAGTTTTATACTTTTATACTGAAGATCAATTAATTAGATGCATGTTTCTTTTACATTTCAGGTGGCAGCAATAAGTGTCTCAAATATGGCATTTTTAAAGTTAGTACGGCTTTCTTTCTCAGAGTTTTGAAATAAATAATTTTTTAAAAAGTTTATTAAGAGAGAGAAAAACAGTGAGTGGGGAAGAGACATAGAGAGAGGGAGAATCCCAAGTGGGCTCCTTGCTGTCAGCACAGAGACCGATGCAGAGCTTAAACCCACCAACCGTGAGATTATGACCCGAGCTGAAATCCAGAGTCAGATGCTTAAGTGACTGAGCCACCCAGGCGTCCCTGAAATAAGCGATTCCTAAACATAGTGGTGAATTTTATGAATAGTTCCGCAGTCTACTTTGTATCTATTATTTGTTTTTCTCATTTAATAAATACTAAAGAATGCACACTAGTATTGGATGGTTATATAAACATGCATCTGACAAAAAAGATAAAGATATATTAAACATTGCAGAAATCACAATGTAAAGACACGTATTGAGACACAACCCAGAGTCTTGGCACTCTTCCTGTCACTGTGTTCAGCATTAGTAGATGATAATCGATAGGTTGTTTTTTCAAGGGTGTGAACACGTTGGTTCTGTGCCGGGGGTAGTAGCAGCTGTGGCTGCTGTGCACAGATGTGACAGTCCCTCCGGGTAATTGAGAGCTACAATGTTGTTTGTGGAGCCGCTGCTGATAATTGTAGAGTATCTGTGCACTGGCCCTCCTGCCTTGCTCTTCTGCTGCGTTCGTAGTGGTAAAGACTCCATTATGTGATTGGGTTTGCCTTCAGGTAACTGACTCCATCCTTATTTCTCATTGTGTAGGAAAATACATTTGATTTTAATCCAATAGTTGTGCAGCTCTCAAAGGAATACCCAGTGTACTGTTGAGATGGAATCCCCTCCGTGCACTTCAGGTCATGACGGTTCCGGCTTCGTTGTTCATGTTATTGGATACAGTGATTGAATACCCCACTTTGCCTGTGGGTTATGTCATTGAAAAACCAGCTCTTAAATGGCAACAAGGGAATGAGGAGGCCCTTTAAAAAAAAAAAAAGTTCTTTTAAGCTTAATAACCTGAGATATTTTACTCTGTGCATTCCCATTCAGTTTTATAGCATATGAGTAATTTTTAGCTTTTATATGCTTATTATTCCTTATATTTTGTTTATTGTTATAATTCTCAGATTTTCATTTAGGAGAAGTTAATTGTGTGTGTTATGTGTGTGTTGTGGGTGTATGTGTGGCTTTCTTATAATAACATGTTTCCATGTTCTGTTGTGTCGGTTTTAATCAGCTCCAAATGGCCCTGGTATAACTTCTCCTGGGTGCCTTCTCATTGATTTAAATCTCATAAATGAGTATTACTAATACAGTGACCGCTTACTGAAATCCCAGAACATATGAACCTTTGACAAAGAAGGTCCTTCTCATCTTAAGAGAAGAGTCACCTGAAGTGATTCTGCCAGTCCTAGAAGTGAATCACTTTTGACAGTGTAGCACATTGGTGATACCTGCCTTAGAGTCCTGAGTCTTTGCATACTACTGCACAAATTTAGGCAAAGAAAGAGTTCTGGGTTATATTTGTAACTCATTAAAATATGAGACAAGATTTATTAAATTATGAAGATCAGATTGTATTGTTGAAAACTTTAAAAAGCTAGTGTTTCTTATCAGTCTAAGCCTTGTGCCTTGCATAAACCATTTGCAAGAATGGAAGAATTGAAGGCCCTTAATTCGTTGAAACAACAGATGTTGTAAATGATTTTTTTCAACCATTTTAAGTCTATAATAAATAAGATATAGTTTTCTTAGAATATTTCAGTTTTGAGTATCTTTCTTTGAAAAATGAAGTTTAGACTACATTTGGGCTTTCAGTAGTAGGACATATGTATTAGAATTTCTACATTATTGTATCCTTACAGGACTCATGTAGCATCTTGTATCCCTTCTAAGGAGAGTTTCAGTTTGAAGTACCAAAACCATGTTACATATGGTATTGTAAAATGGGTTACAGTATCAGTGAGATTTCTGTTTTCTTAAATATGGGTGGTAGACTTAAGAAAACACTAGTTTGGGAGGGTCTGGGGCAAACTTTTTCTAAATGGTTAGCTTTTATTCAATTTTAGTGACTGTTAACCTTGAGGAAATATAGATTCACTCTTACTGGGTCTTCTGATTTTTAAAGAGAAGTAGGATATCTAGGTTTCCTTGTGATCTTTACTAGTTTTTAAATATTGCCTACTATTTCAAACTTTTTTCCTATGATTATTTAATAACAGTTCCTGGAAAGAAGATGGACAATATATTTTCATAAAGGCTTTTGTTTTTCTAACTCTCAGATTAGCTTGAGTTTAAAAATATTGAGACTTGATTAACATTAAATAATATGTATACCTCTTAAGTATTCTCTTCAATCATTTTTGAGAGTTACATACAACTGTGTAGCTAGACCTAAAATAAGATTTAGAACATTCTCAGGGAGCCTGCATGGCTCAGTTGGTTAAGCATCTGATTTCAGCTTAGGTCATGATCTCACAGTTCCGAAGTTCAAGCCCTGCATCAATCTCTGTGCTGACAGTGTGGAGCCTGCTTGGGATTCTCCTACTCTCTGCCTTGCTCTCTCTCTCTCTCTCTCTCTGCCTCTCTCTCAAAGTAAATTTAAAAAATAAAATTCTAGAAAATGGGGAAAAAAGGGAAGTATGAGAAATTGACTGGGAAGGGCTCTCAGGTACTTGCTGGGGGGTTGTTGTTGTTGATGGTGGTGGTGGTGGTGGTGGTGATGGTGAGAATGTTCTTTTTTTGTTTGTTTGCTTATTTTTCAGGGCAAGAAAGACAGATCATGACCTGAACTGAAATCAAGAGTTGGACGCTCAACTGACCAAGCCACCTAGGTACCCTTAGAAGTTTATTTTAAAGGGCAAAGGAATTCTGTCTTTATAACAGATGAAGCCCATGGGTCGCCTGGGTGGCTCAGTGCGTTAAGTGTCCTACTTCGGCTCAGATCATGATCTCACGGTTCATGGGTTTGAGCCCCGCGTCAGGCTCTGTGCTGACAGCTAGCTCAGAGCCTGGAGCCTGCTTTGGATTCTGTATCTCCCTCTCTCTCTGACCCTCTCCTGCTCATGCTTCCTCTGTCTCTCAAAAATAAATAAAACATTAAAAAATTTACAAAAAAAAAAACCCAAAATAAAACAGATGAAGCCCAAAGACTACAACTACCACTGGCAATCTTTTGCTATAAAGAAAAAAAAAAATGAACACATTCCTTTGGTCAAGTGAAGGAAGGAAGGGAAATAATATTTGTTTAATGCTAATTCTGTGCTAACCACTACATATCTGTTATTAAATTCCCATGTACAAAAAATCTGCTGTTTCTAAAGCATCATTTTCTAGATGCAGGAACTGAGGCTCAAAATGAAAAGATGACTTACCCAATGTCAAACAATTAGTGGGCAAGGTGAGAATGAAAAACCAGAATCATGGTTTAAAGAATATTCTTCTACTGCTATAAGCCTGGAAATGTACTTTTTGGAAATTAATGTCACAATAAAAATGATCGCCATATGATACTGACAATATCTAAAAGCTCTTGATCATTTATTAATTGCCTAACACCATTCTGAGGTATTGTTTTCAATCTCACATTCAAATTTATGAGACAATATTGTCATTTCTATTTCACAGATCAGGAAACTAGGGATTAGAGATATTAAGTGACTTGCACAAGTTCACATATCCACCAGATCTTGGAGTTGGAATTTAAACAGTGGTCTTTAAAGACTGTGCTTTTTGTAAAACTATTATACTATTATTTTAATGTTCTAATGTTACTGATTTTTGTTTTGACAAAACCATTTATGATGAGTTACTCATTCTATAACAAATAAGTTTATGAATTAAAGATATCAATTAATGAATAAGGAATATGAAGGAACAATAATACAAATGTTTATAAAAATATGGAAACAATGTGGAAGAAAAGATATATTTTGTATATAAACCTAATGTGTTTTTAAAAATCAAAGCACAACTAAGGTATACAACATATTGTACTGAAACATAAGTTCTATAGTCCAGGCACTAGATAATTAGCAATTTAATTTTTTGATCCCATTGGTTGAATGTTTAGTACAAATTAATCATACCCTTCTGTTTCATTCCTTAATTAATTAGATATTAAGATCAAACTGTTACTTTTAGAATCATCAAAGCTAATTTAAATAATGTAGCTTCAATGAAAAAGAAAGATTTCCAGCTACATCCCCGTGAACTGGTCTTACCTACATACTTGTAGAGTCAGAAGCTGGAGAAGCTAGATCTTCCTGAAGGCTAGCATAAGACTTGTTCTAGTGAAGTGTAGTGGGAAGGAAAAGATACTCCTGGGCATGCAGGTCTGTGAAAAAGGAAAAGGGCCCATAAAAAATGGAAAGGACTCTGGCATATAAACTCTGCTCCAGTTGAGTACGATTCACTAAAAACTGGCTTTGTACCAATTATTCCACTCCTTTGAGGGGAACAACTATGGGATAGAGAGAACAGGACCTCCTCTCTGATCTGTTCCTAAGTGTGGAAAGATTATGGCAGAATATCTGCAGTGTCCAAGAAGGTGTCATGAGAAGGAGAGAGAAAGGGGCTCATGTATGTTTATTGCTGCTCATGGCTTTCATATACCTTGAGATTTCAGTGTGAGTGACCTTAACATTATTGCGTATTGATGCTCTAGAATTTTTTTTTTTTTATAGAAATATTTACTCTTTGAATTTATTTTTTTTTAATGTTTTTTTTTTTTTTTTTATTTCCAGGAGAGAGAGACAGCGTGAGCAGGGGAGGGTCAGAGAGAGAGGGAGTCACAGACTGAAACAGGCTCCAGGCTCTGAGCTGGCAGTCAGCACAGAGCCCGACGCGGGGCCCGAACCCACGAACCGCGAGATTATGACCTAAGCGAAAGTCGGACGCTTAACCGACTAAGCCACCCAGGCGTCCCGATGCTCTAGAATTTTTAAGACTTCCACAGGGGACACTTAAATCTGCTTAACCCATTCACTTACTTAAGACTGCTGCTAGTGTGTTAATTCAACCTGGCACCATAACTGCATTTGAGATTCACAATAAAATAAAAACCATTAGTGAAGGTATCAGGCGGCAATAAAAATAAGGTCTGCAAAACTTGTACTTTAATTAAAAATGGAGGCTGTTGAAAATGAGAGATTAATGGAGTCATAAAGTAGAAAAATGAAAATACATATGTAAAACTGAATGGAATAATAGTTCTAAACATTTGCCTTGTCTTAAAAGGGTGTCTGAAATCTTCCTCTTATCATTAAGTTACAGCTCTGAAGGTCATGAAGCCAAGGAAGGAGGAATTTGTACAATCAACACTATTGAATTGATAAGAGTATTATAGTTTACTATCTTATTTAAAAAGATAACATAGCGGAAGACAATACCATTTTGCCTTTCTATTTTATGTTTCCTTTTTCTATAATAAAGTAAAATATTCTTCAGTTATACTTTTGCTTCATATGTAGACACAAGAATACTCCTTCAAATTATGTGGCTTCAAAGGAAATCTCAAGAGATCGGAATTTATTTTGAGTCATGAAAATGTAAAGCTTTAAATGTTGCTCATTTCTAATTGATTTTCTAGAGGGGAAAAATGTGGAGGAAGAAAGAAACTCATATCTGTTGATTACTTTTCTGGAAACCTATTTGAATTCAGTAAAGTAAGAGACAGTTTGGTCTACTATGTGATTCAGTATCTCAGGTCAACACTTCTGGTACTCTAATTTGACTCTATAGTTTTATAGTGGGGACTTGAGTCAAATCATTTACCCCCAGCCCCTTTTACATCTACAGATTAAAATATAGAAAAGTCCCTGTTGGGGTATGTTACTAGCATCTTATCTACTCATTGTCTATATGTGAAGATTAGCAAGAGATTTTCTCCACCATAACAGTTCCATATTGCAGTGTAGCAATGATCATTTATCGTGCTAAAAAATCTCATCCTTCTGTGCACAATTTTCTTAATAAATCATGTACACATACCAATGTCGTTAGATAAGAATAACAACCTCATGCTTTAAAGAGGTTCAAAGGAAAGGGAAGATAGGTTGCTGGTAATTTCTTTAGTTCAGAATATTGCTTTTTAGGCATTTATGCCATTGGACCTACAATAGATGGACATTCTCCACAGAAACCTCACTACCACAGTCTTCCACACCCCAAAATGAAAGATCTGATTTGGTTGTCCCATAAATCATCTTTTCAAGAAAGCAAGCTGTTCTTGCAATATGATGGCAGATGGAGCAGATTTTTACCAGTAGGGGGTTTTGTTCTTTGCTGCCAAGGATATTGAGGAAAGAAGGAATTATGCTAATTTATCTGTTTTTCTCCTTTGCAAGCAACTTTACATATATCAGGAACTCATTTTGGGATCTGAGTTATTATTTTATGGCATTTGGCACAAATTGTGTGCTGAATGTATATATACTGTTTAACCTTTAAACATTAGATATGAATGGAATATACTGTTAAAGGGTCTTCTGCTTCCTGAGTTTCAAAAAGTCATGGAAAGGCTAAGGTCTAGAAAACATTCTAGGTAGTCTCACTGCCCAGATTTTCTAATATTATGTGCAGATTATGAGAGCTCTTAGAAAAGTAGAGGCTTTCTTTCTCCTGGTTAAAACCTAATAAATAGAAAAAAAATGGACCAACTCTTATATTGATTAACCATTCAAAGATTACTTATTAAATGACGTGTTTATAGAATAGAGTGCTTAGGCTCTTTGTAAACTACACCAACAGTATCGGCTTCTAATATATGTACAGATAGTTTTGCCATCTCTCCTGACTTTATACAATGGGTGGTTAAAGGAAGAATCTGCTTTCTCAATGAAGAATACCTATTTTCCATTCTTTGCCAAGGGCATGGGTTATTCCAGGGTGTAGTCAAGTGATCAGTCCATCCGGACATATAATTATATCCTTCACTTTGGTGCCTTCAAAGAGAATATCTTGTGAGAATTATTAGTTTTCTCAAGCAGTCACACATGTATTGAAATTGCAAGATCAAATCCAAAATCCTTTGAGCTCTTTTGGAATAAAGATAGCATGTGAAAATGATGAGCATCTCATTACAATTACTACTTTCTAAGAAACGCTTTTTCCATGTCCTCTACGATCAGCTTATTTTTTTTAGAGTTCCTTTGTTCCCTTTTCTTTCATATGCTGCTTTTTACTTGTCCCACTTCAGGGGAAGATAATTGAATCACCTCAGGCTGAGTGCTTGTGGACCCTACAAATTTAATGCCTCTAAATAAATTATGCATGTTCCACAGGAGTTAGAAAGAGTGGAATGGGTATATTCTAGTCTAGGTTGTGACTTCAGATGAATAGTTAATATCTTAGATGTCATATATTATTTTGATAGAAAAAGGATGAAGGATATCCAGATCTTAAGTAAGGACATGCTACTTTGTGCCAAATTTCTACTTTAGGTACATTTTCTGTTTTCTGAGCCTTTTACCCTGGCTGTTGAATAATACTGAGAAAAGCAAAACAGAACACAAAAACAATAAACAAAAACAAAACCAGAAAACAACTACTATTTCTAGAGTATTGTACAGGAAAATATAGGTTATATTGCAGTTAAAAATAAATTTTAATGCAATAAAGATTTGTTTCTTGCTTCTATCCGGTATCAAGATTTGTAGACGCAGGTTGCTATTCTTTCTAGAATATATGGCCCCTAATGTCACTGTGGTAGAACAAAGAGACTTAGAAGAGCAGAAACTGTATTTTGAGGACCATGTCTGCCCACATTGTATAATGTAGTGAATGAGCTCCATTGTCTGCCCATAGCTAGTGCTCCTATTAACTGATTTAACAAAACCTATGCTTTTGCCCTGAGAGCCACTTGCAAGTCATATTATGCACACCTAGATAACTTTAGGTGTCTTAGTGTTCATAAAACATTAGAAATATAGAAGGAGAAGAACAAAGCTGAGAGAATGACACTATCAGACTTCAAGATTTACTGTAAAACTACAGTAATTAAGACAGTATGGTGTTGGTGAAAAAATAATTTGTTTGTTAAAAGATAATGGAACAGAAAAGAGTCCAGAAATATACCTTCACCAGTAAAATCAACTTATATTACACAAAGGAGCAAAGGCAACTTAGTGAAGCAGAGTCTTTTCAATAAATAGTATTGCAACAACTGGCTATCCCCATGTAAAACATACGAAGCAAGAAACTCTTAAGTCTTTCACACAAAATTAACTCAGTAAATGGATCAAAGACCTAATGCAAAACTCAAAACTAGAAAACTCCTAGAAGACAATGTAGGATGAAGTCTGGGTAAACTTGAGTGTGGTACAGACTCTTTACGTAACAAGTAAGAGACAGTGTATGAAAGAAAGCACTGAAAATAGGACTTGATTAAAATTAAAATTTTCTGCTCTGTGAAAGAGACTGTTAAGAGGAATGAAAAGAGAAGTTACTATCTTGGAGAAATTCTGCAAAACACCAATCTGATGAAAGATTGGTATCCAGTGTATACAAGGAATTCTTAAAGGATATAGGAATCAAAAACAATGCACTTAAAAAGTGGGCAAAGGATCTGAACAGATAATTTACAAAGGAAGATATGCAGATGGCAAAGAAGGATATGAAAATATGCACAACATCAAAATGAGATACCACTGCACACTTATTAGAATGACTAAAATACAAAACACTGCCACCAGCCAATGTTGGCAAGGATATGGAGCAACAGGAACTCCCATTCATTGCTGATGAGAACATATAGTGAGTGATACAGCCACTTTGGAAGACAGTAGGACAGGTTTTGCTTTTGTTTTTAAGGGGTTTACTTTATTTTTTAAAAGTTTTGTTTATTTATTTTTAATAATCTCTACACCATCCTGGGGCTCAGATTCAGAAGCCCACAATCAAGAGTCTCATGCTCTCCAACTGAGCCAGTCAAGCACCCCAGTATTGCAATTTTTGAAAAATGATACTCTTGAGGTACCTGGGTGGCTCAGTTAAACATCTGACTTTGACTCAGGTCATGATCTTGTGGTTCATGAGTTTGAGCCTGTGTCAGGCTCTGTCCTGAGAGCTTAGAGCCTGGAACCTACTTTGGCTTCTATGTCTCCCTGTCTCTGCCCTCTCCTGCCCCCCACCCACTCACATTCATACACTCTCTCTTTCTCTCTCAGAAATAAACAAACATTGAAAGAATTAAATAGAAAAACAATACTCTTACATATAATTTAGCAATGATACTCATTGGTGTTTATCCAAATGAGTTGAAGACATAGATCTACACAAAAATCCGTACACGAAGGTTTATAGAAACTTCATAACTACAAAAATTTGGAAGATGTCCTTCGATAGGTGTATGGATAAACAAACTGTGGTATATTCAGACAATGGTATATTATTCTATTATTCATAGATAAAAAGAAATGAGCTATTAGGGTCTTAAAAGACATGGAGGAGTATTAGATGTATATTTCTCAGTGAAGAAGCTAGTCTGATTCTGTACTCAACCTATATGATCTTTATTTTTTATTTTTTGGTGGTGGTGGTGGTTGACATCTTTATTGCCTTGAAGGTAAGGGGCAGGTGCTCAGAAGCTCTTGGTTGGGTGGGCAGCTGCCTCTGCCATCACAGGCTTCTGGTGGTTCAAGATGATGCTGACTCTGTGAATGGCAGACGTGTGGAGATCTGGGCAGTACTAAGTTCATAAGCCTGATGATGGTGAGGGTGGCCCAGGCATTCTTACTGATGGTGGTCTACTTGTAGGAGGTGGAAGGTTTTTGCTGTCCTCATCTCTGCTTTGTGACCACCACTACACCTTTGCTGTCTGCCCCTTGCAGGAGAAGGGGATGTGTGCCTTCCAGGCTGTTGTGTTTGGTGCTGTATATCTGCTTGTACCCCTTGATCAGGAAGCTGGAGCAATTGCACAAGACCATCCATTGCAGGGGGGCGGACATGGTGGCAATTCCTCTCATTACCATGGCTGGAGATGCAAAGAGCCCAACTGTGTGATATTTTTGAAAAGGGCAAATTTGAGAGACAGTAAAAAGATCAGTGGTTGCCAAGGACTCATGAGAATTGGAGAAGGAAGGAAAGGTGGAACACAGATGGATTTGAGGGCAGTGAAACTATTCTGTAGTCCACTATAGTGCTGATATATGTTCCCATAAACTTAAAACCTGTAGAATGCACAATACACAGAATGAACCATAATGTCAACTATGGCCTATAGTTAATAATTAGTATTTGCTCATTAACTGCAACAAGTATATCACACTAGTATAGGATGTACTAGTAGGGGAAATTGCATGTATTTTGGGTAATGGGGTGAAGTAGTTATAAGGGAACTGTATAGTTTCTGCTCAATTTTTTTTGGGTAAACTTCTCTAAAATTGAAGTCAATTAGTTAAAAATAATTTAAATACAAGCCATTTCTCCTTACTCTAATAGATACATGTGTCTTTTTCTCTATTGAGCATGAAGCCACCCGTAGCACACACTAACTTTGTATTTTCTGAGCATTTCCTCCTTTTGCCATGTAGTAATCTCTTGGACACTTTACCGTTTCCACTTGCTGGAGGTGAGGACTTTCCTATACTGTTAGCTCCTTGCAAAGAATTAATTTTCTAGCAGATTCCAGTTTATTCAAATCTGGTGGTTCTCACCTGGGGATGGTTTTGCTTTCCAGAAGATATTAGTCAATGTCTGCAAACATTTCTTGGTTATTATGGGTGAGGTGGGGAGGCAATGTGTATCACTGGGATCCAGTAAGAAGAGGTCAGGGATGATGCTAAACATTCTGGAAAGCACAGGGAAGCCTCCCGTGGCAAAACAAACAAAACCAACAAAAACATTCATTGCCAAATGTCAGTAGTATTCTGCTTAGCCTTCCCATTTTTCATGCTTTGTTGGAAATGGAATCTATTAACCTAATCATCTTCATCACTCATTAATTCAGTCATTGGGTACTTATTAGGTAGCTACTAATATAAGAACTTGTAATTAATGTTTTTAAGGACAAATACATACCTGGGAGCTTGATATGGTATCAGGAGAGTCTACCTAAGGAAAGGCTCCTTAAGTTGAGATTTGACGGGTATGGGATAGTGAAAGTTTGAAGAGAGGCCTGGGGAAGGTGTGGAAAAGGAGGAGTGTTCAAAACAGAGCTAACACTTTCTGAGATTGTTAAGAATCAGGTCTGCCTTCTCAAGATCAGTTCTTACCTCACAGGTAACTCACAGGTGCCTTGTTCTTGGATTTACAGCCTTACTTCTTATTTGATTTCTGGTCCATGGTTGACTGTGGACAGTGTTTGATTCTCTGCCCCAATTCCAAGACACAGAATTAATAACTGTGCTTTATAGGTCACCCCAAACCACCAAGGAATTGAGTAAAAGTTCTAAACTAGCTACAAATACCCTTGTGGTGACCCTCAGGATATTAGGCAAGGGCTCTGCATAAAGCCATTTCCCATGACGTTAGGGACTGAACCTCCAAAGACAGAGTTAGAAAGTGGAGTTCAATCAGGGCTCCTGGGTGGCTTTGTCGGTTAAGCGCCCGACTTCGGCTCAGGTCATGATCTCACGGTTCGCGGGTTCAAGCCCCGTGTTGGGCTCTTTGCTGACAGCTAGCCCATAGCCTGGAGCCTGCTTCAGATTCTGTGTCTCCCTCTTTCTCTGACCCTCCCCTGCTCACTCTCTCTCTCTCTCTCAGAAATAAATAGAAACATTTTAAAAAATTTTAAAAAAAGTAGAGTTCAATCTTGATGAGTACTGAGTAATGCATAGAAGAGTTGAATCACTGTATTGTAAACCTAAAACTGATATAATACTGTATGTTAGCTATACTGGAGTTTAAAAAAAATTTTTTTTTCATGTTTGTTTATTTTTGAGACAGAGAGAGACAGAGACCAAGTTGGGGAGGGGCAGAGAGCGAGTGAGGCACAGAATCTGAAACAAGCTCCAGGCTCTGAGCTGTGAGCACAGAACTTGATGCGGGGCTCAAACCCACGAACTGCAAGATCATGACATGAGCCGAAGTTGGACGCTTTACCAACTGAGACACCCAGTGGCCCCTGGAAATCAAAATTTTTAAAAGATAAATAAAAAGTAATTCAATATAAGCCTAAAATACATATAGTTCAAGTAATCCTGAAGAAGGGACTGTGAAGGCAAGGAACCAGGATGGGCTTGGTTTTAAGTCTTGGTTATATAGATTTAACAGGACCCTTCCTCTTCTTTCCAGCAACTTCTGGAAATTGTGGAAGAAGACCAAGGACCAAACAAAATAGGATCCTGACTTGATTGGCTTTATGGGCCTTTTGACTGCTGTTTTCTAAAATTCCATAAAACCATTTTTAGATTGCCCTCAGTCTTAGTAATGAGTCCTCAAGATGATACTACATTTTAGCAAGTACACTGTCCACTTAACTTATGGAATAAGTTTGTCCTGTTTCTCCCTATTTTCCAAAACATATCATGTGTAAAAATACAGTTCTGCAGTATCATACTTTATTATTTCATTTGTAGTTACTTATTGAGAGTATTTACTGTGTGTCAGAACAGAGGCATTGAGACATAACAGTGAATGAAAATTTATCTCTGCTCTCAGGAAATTTCATTCTATTTGGCAGGGAGTGGGGATGGGAGGGGTGGACTATGAAAAAACAATTATACATAACTTATTGAATAGGATGTTTTCTGGTAGTGCTAAGTACAATAAAAAATCCAAACAGTACCAGGTAAAGGGTAGTCTGGGAATGCTCACCTAGGTTCCATTAAGGAGTAAGATTTAGGATGAAACCCAAATGAGAAGAAAGAGGAAGCCTCTTGAGGAGCTGGTGGGGCTGGGGGGGTAAGTGAATGCAAGAGTCTTGAAACAAATTTGGTTTATTCCAGTGGAAGAAAAGGCCAATTTGGTTGGCATTTAGTATGGCAGGCCCAGTGGGATAAAATATAAAGTTAGAAAGATAGGCTAGGTCTGAATTACATAGGGTCCTAAATTGCCTGAGTAAGAAATTTGGATTTTCTTATACTTTTAAATATATTTATATAGTTAGAAGGAGGATGATAGATCTCATTTACATTGTAAAACGTCATTATGGTTACTAGATGGATAATGAACTGGGGGTGAGTTGGGGGTAAGCGTAAAAGGCAGGAGACTACAATGCTTTCACAGTTTTCCAGGTGAAAGATAATGGTAAGTTTCTAGAATTATCGTAGTGAACTATGAAAAGAGTTAGTTTGATTCAGGGTGTGAATTGGCATTGTTCCATCTGGTTCTGTGTCATTCTTATGTGTATAGGACTGTTCACCTTGGGATCATTTTAACGATTTGCAGCCATTTTTCTGTGAGTGTATCCAGTGTCTGATATACAGTGTGGTGCCTCCCGCTCTTTCTCTGTCCCTCTTCCCACTGCCCCTTCCCTCCTTCCTTTTGAACTAGGAATAGGGAAGTAGACAGTTTTAGGCCATTTCTCTCTCTTTTTTTTAATGTTTTATTTATTTTGAGAGAGGGAGAGAGACCGTATGAGCAGGGGAAGGTCAGAGAGATAGGGAGACACAGGATCTGAAGCAGGTTCCAGGCTCCGAGCTGGCTGTCAGCACAGAGCCCGATGCAGGGCTCAAACCCACGAACCATGAGATCATGACCTGAGCCGAAGTCGAATGCTTAACCGACTGAGCCACCCAGGCGTAAGCCATGTCTCTAATGTCTCATACCCAAGATAAATTTTGTTAAAGATAATTAGTTGTTAAATTCCTGATAATACAAAAATTTTAAAGTGTAAATGGATTTGTTTTTAAGTGTTTTTCTTAAGGAATTGAGACTTAACTTTTGGGAGTATTTTGTTACCTGGAGAAGTATGAAACCCTGAAACTTGTAGAAATGAAAACACTGTTGACTTCCTAATTCCCTTACACCTCTGAAGGGGCACCTGGGTGGCTCAGTCAATTAAGCATCCAACTTCGGCTCAGGTCATAATCTCATGGTTCCTTAGTTTGAGCCCTAAGTTGGGCTCTGTGCTGACAGCTCGGAGCCTGGAGCCTGCTTCAGATTCTGTCTCCCTCTCTTTCTGCCCCTCCCCCACTTGCTTGCACGCTCTCTCTCTCTCTCTCTCTCTTTCTCTCTCAAAAATAAATAAACATTTTAAAAAATTAATTCCCTTACTGCTCTGAAAACTGTGGTCGCTTTCTGGTTGTGTGATTGTTTTGTTATCAACCATGTGGCTTGAACTGGAATGTATGTTTTTTTAACCATATTAGTGTATTTCTTAGAGCTAAATTCAAGAGAGGATCTGGCAGACTACTCTCTAAGCTGCTGGTACCACTAAAGAAGTAGCAATTATTTTAACTTTTTAAAATATATAGCAGATTTGTGGTGGAACCATTTGCAAGTGCGCTAGTAGATTGAAGGCACTTTGACCCAAAGATTAATATGAACCTCGCAAAGGCTTTTGCCATGTCATTATTCAAAGAGTGGTTAGAGTACATTCATTATGTACTGCCAGGATCCTTAAGGGGTTTATAGGAGGGCTGGAAATGGATCTCTCTACATCAAAAGCTATTAACTTGTTTTTTTTTTTTTCTTCTTGCATAAGGGAGACATTAGTAGGCTTTTCTTTATGCATTGGGTTTGGTACTTTTTTGAAGGGCACAGTAAGTATGAATTGTGAAATGTGAATGCAGATTAGTGGAGAGCGAAGTAGCTTGTTTCCTGGCCATATTTTTTGGTTGGAGAAAGAAAGGCAAAGTGAAGATTGCAGCTTCTCTCCTTATAGAGTATTCAGGGGCTAGGTCAGCCTCCAGCCTGTCATGCTAACAGGTTTAGTAGCAAAATATCTTCTGAAAATCGTTTCTACTTTTCACCCTGATGTAAAACCTCAAAAAGAGAGCTATTATTTGGGGACCTTCTAAAAAGAAGATAAATAGGATGTTAGTGAAATAAATGATTTTTTAAAATTTAATCTACTTTGGAAAAAGATTATTACAAGCAACACTGGACAAGGAGACGCTGAGTTTGCTAATGGGCCAAGTTTTTACCATTTCAGAACTCCGATGACCCAGCAGCTAAAGGGCTGTTGTGTTTCCCTTGCTGTCATGTCAAGATTGTTTAGAGGATCAATTGAGGTAATGCTCAAAAGAACTTGTGACTATGAAGTAGCGTATATCATTATAGTGCTCACGATTTGAGCTACCACGCCTTTCTGGAAGAACTCACAACACACACACTGTGTACTGCAGTGTTGTCACTCTCTTCTGTGGGGTTGTCTCCTGCTAGTTCACAGAATGACAAAGGTGTTCCACATAGTCTTCAGGTTCAGTGTCATCAGGGAGCTTCGTCAGGATAGTAGCTTTGCACCATCCAATACATACAATTAAAACTGTAGTGCACACCACACTCTGACCCAGTTACGACACCTCTAAGATTGTCCGAATATGAAAACTCCTTCAGTTAAATTTTCGAAGTTGTTTTCCTTGGCAAATTTATTATTCCAGAGAATTGAAGATATTTTAAATAGGATTATTATGTTGACAGTCACAGTGCTAGTGAAATCTCCTTTTTATTTAGCAGTTATTAGTTATCAGATATTTGGCAGGTTCTATAAATTACTTCTCTAATTATGATATCAGTCTTACATTATTATGTTCCTTTTAGTTAAAAGAAAACAGAAACTTTAGAGATATTAAATAACTTGTCCACATGACAACTGGTAAATGGTGTAATTAAGAACCAGGTTGCCTGGTTTTAGAACAAGCACTGAAACTACCTTATACTTCCTTTCTGGGGTTATTTTATGTATGTATGTATGTATGTATGTATGTATGTATTTATCCATCCATCCATCCATCCATCCATCCATCCATTTATTTATTTATAAAGCCAAGCATGTGTTTTTATTTTTTAAAATATTTTAAATTTATTTCTGAGAGAGAGAGAGACAGAGAGACAGAGAGACGGCATGATCAGGGGAGGCTCAGAGATTGAGGGAGACACAGAATATGAAACAGGCTCCAGGCTCTGAGCTAGCCGTCAGCACAGAGCCCAACGTGGGGCTCGAACCCACAAACCATGAGATCATGACCTGAGCCAAAGTCAGACGCTCAACCGACTGAGCCACCCAGGCGCCCCCGGGGTTATTTGTTGGTAAAAAAATCTCAGCAAAATTTTAGATAGAAATGTGGCATTTTTGGAAACTCCAAAAACACCAGTCAAGGAAAATTCAATCTTTTACTTTTGTTTCATTACGGGGAAAGAAAATTTTGGTCCTCTCTGCAATCATTTGGAATAAATTGCTAAGTAATTTGATAAAAATATGTACAACAATATTCCTTTCTGTTGTATATGTCCAAGATATTTAAAGTTTTTCTTTATCTTTAATTCTGGTTATGAATCTTGGGTATACTTTCATGTTTATAGTTAGGTAAAAAAAGATGGGAATATCTGACTAATTCTTGCAAAGTGACTTTTTTGTTTTTTTCTGGTTTAGAAGTTTCCCTCCCTTCTCCCATATGTGCCATTTGATGAGCAGTTCTGAACATGAAAAGCCTATAAAATTTAGAATCAAAGTGTGTAAATTCAATCCTGGTTTGCCATTTATGAGACTTATGTATTGGGAGAATTAGTATATCCAACTGGGTTCGAATTTGGCCATATATAAAATAGGAGTAACAATTTTTTTTTTGTAATGTGTTTGAAAGTGTTGTGTAAAAACTATCAAGTGTCATATAAATAATTAATTAATTACATCATTAAGTGATAAATGCAGATCCCCAGCAATTGCATATGGTAAGGGGTTCATGTCTGTATAATTCTCTTAAATTTTAAATATGAAAGTGCTAAGATATGTGCATGTGCTTTCTAGAATCATTTCTCCTCTGCCAAAGACTGAATTTGGTCCTTATTGGTCCACTAAGATAATCCTGACAGTCTCCTCATGTAAGGATCTAAAGGTTAGCATCCTTAAATCCATTTGGAACCTTATTTTCCCTTTGCTATGTAATATAAGATATTTACAAGTTCTGAGATTTAGGGCAGGGACATGTTAGTTAGGTGGGGAGCGGATTCTTCTGCCTACCTCATTAACTGATCTTTGTGGTCAAGAAGCGTGTGCTAATTGTTGTGACCAGAACTTTAAGTGAAACCTCCTGAATTGGCAGCCCAGCTCTTCTTCCTTTTAACTGAGCTCCTGGCAGGTGACTTCATTTTGCCCCACTTTTCTCATCTGTAAATTGAACTCATAGTTTTTGAGTAAAGTACCTAGAAGTGTGGCTAGCACATATCAAGACATCTACTCATTTGTCTGTTACTTTTTGATCATAGATTTCAACTGTAGCTGTTTAAGAGAATTAAAAGTAATGTAGGGGTGCCTGGGTGGCTTGGTCGGTTAAGCATCCGACTCTTGATTTCAACTCAGGCCATGTCTCAGGGTGAGATCGAGCCCCACTGCAGGCTCTGCACTGAGTGTGGAGCCTGCTAAGGGTTCTCCCTCTCCCCTTGCAGCTTCTCCTGTGCTCGTATGCATGCACCCACTCTCTCTCAAAATAAATAAATACATAAAGTAATGTAAATTGATTAGGGGGAAGGAGATAGATCTAATAATAATCAGTTTGTTCCACAGCTTTGCCTTAGGTTTTGTGCAACCCAGCATAAATCATTTTTCCTATTTTGCATTATCTTGCAATCTGGAGACACTGTGACATATTCTTTATATACACAAGTACCTATTAAATAAAAGATATTTCATGCTTGGAAACAGGAAGAGATAAAGCATCACCAGAAAGGTTAATGAATATATATTAAAATAAGAGTGTTTGAGGGAGGGTTTGATTGTGTTCTGATGTTCTCCTGATTTGAAGGAGGAGGTGGGAGTTTTAGAAAAAGAGATAGTAAGGTAGGCTTATTATTTTTAAGAATATATAGCCCTATAATCAAACATTAAATCATCTCAGAAAATCAGAAGCAAAACAAGATTGGATTACAAGTTCAACTTGAGGCATAGATTCGTGTGTGTTTATAACTTTTATTGTTGGAAATGAGAAGTAATCTCCCAAATATTTCACCTGTTAGGACCTGGCAGCTCAGCACACAAGTATGGAAACAGCATAGGTGATATATCTGTTTTATACTGGATTTGAAAATATTTATAGAACACTTTGGTGTGCATTTTTTAGATTTAAGATTTTGATAGCAATGACTGCATATTAAGTGTCTTTGCATTTTTCTGTCTTAGTTCTTACAATTCCTCTCTGTGACAAATGCTGTGAATTTAGTACTTACATTGGCATAGTTAGAAGAAGCTAAGTTTTAACCAAGCACCTGGGTAATATAATCCATTAAACCATATGTGAAATGAAATGTTAAATTCTGCAAGCTTCAAATAATCACCTTATTCTCATAGTTCTAATAGAGTTTTTATTGTGTGAAACTCTGACTTTACAGATGATTTCACTGAATGCACTCCCCTTAAAAATACTGTATACAAAATTTATAACAGGTTTTGCACTGTTAATTTATGTTGTAGTTCAATATATGGATATTAACATAACTCATATACTAAGGCAGAAGTACTATTGAAATGTGAGCAGAAAGAACTTTTTTAGTAGCTCAATAAAAAACTATCATTTTCAACGTTGTATGTGAATTCTCATTTGCTTAACTAGCTTTTCCTTTTTCTTTTTCTTTGAACAGATATTTGTTTAGCATGTTCACTAATTCTGGATGTTGAGGACAAATTAAAATACAAATGATTCTGCCCTTATGCATCTTATATTCTTTTTTTTTTAAATGTTTTATTTATTTCTAGGAGAGAGAGAGAGAAAGAGAGAGAGAGAGAGACAGCGTGAGCAGGGGAGGGTCAGAGAGAGAGAGGGAGTCACAGACTGAAACAGGCTCCAGGCTCTGACCTGGCAGTCAGCACGGAGCCCGACGGGGGGCTCGAACCCACGAACCGCGAGATCATGACCTAAGCGAAAGTTGGACGCTTAACCAACTAAGCCACCCAGGTGCCCCTGCATCTTATATTCTAGCCTTTTTATTCTAACAAAATTCTTGATCTTTTTTGGTTATTTAATGGTAGTCTTTTGTTACTAGATATATGAAGTAAATTAGAGGAGTAAAACTATATCTAATAAATTATTATGTAAAAAGTTCATTTTCAACTACTGTGATAGAGGAAGACAAGGGGGTCAGTGAGTAAAAACAAATATATATTTTTTTAATGTTTGTTTATTATTGAGAGAGAGAGACAGAGCGTGAGCAGGGGAGGGGTAGAGAGAGAGAGAGACAGAGAATCTGAAGCAGTCTCCAGGCTCTGAGCTGTCAGTACAGGCCCCAGTGTGGGGTTTGAACTTACAAACTGTGTGATCATGACCTGACCTGAAGTCTGATGCTCAACTGACTGAGCTATCTGGGTGCCCCTGAAAACAAATACTGATTACTGACATATTGCCGAGAATTTTGTCCCTTAGGAATAGTAGGACCTATTACACTGAAAAGTATAACTTCCATATAAGGAAATTAAGAAAAACTATAACTTGCATATAAGAAATTAAGAAATCGGGACCTAGAGAGTTAAATTGCTTGCCTGTGGTTGTACACGTGAGAAGGAAGTAGGGCCCTCAGCTGGGACTGGAAACCAAGTATATTTCATTCCAACATAAATAGTCCTAACTAAATGAAACCTGACATCTTGGTTTGTAGGTTACTTGCTCTCTTGAGTGAGATATTTCTGGTGTTTGTGTGCTGTTAATATGTACTGTTTTAAGAGGGATTTGAAGTCTCTTTGGCCACATTGTTTGTATGTATTATCACACAGAAGGAGTCCTCTGACCTCAGAACCATTATAACCTATTGGAATCCACATGCAGGTAATGAAACAAACTGATTTGTCTGTGTCTCAGAGGGAATTCTAGGAAATCTGTGATTTGCATATAGGTTTCAAATGGGCACTTATTTGAGAATAGTATAGGAAAATAAACATTTATAACTTCTTTCATTGTTACAGAAAAAATATATCCTCTATAAACTGTTTTTAATCAAGAAATTTAATTTTGAATCTCCATAAACATGAAGTCATTTTCTGTAGTTAAAGTTTACGTGTAACTTTTTCTCCATAATTTTCATATACGTGGAAAGTTTTTGTCATTGTAAAAAAAGTACATTTTGTTCATTTAAAAAATGCTGCATATGTAACAAAATCTTACAGGAAGCATTTTTGAGTAGCAACAATTTGCTATGAGCTGGGTGTAAGAGGATGAATTCTCCAGTCTTTTTACTAAGGAGCTATATATGTGGCAATACATTCACTTTGTTTAAATGTTGTCTGAGACACATAAGGAAGTATATGGTCATTTGGTATGTTTTATTAGATATTTTTCATAAACTATAATCATGATTATTTTAAGACTATTATTAAAGATAGAAATCAAGAACACTTTAGTTAGCAAACTAATATTACTTCTAGTAGTAGTTCAAATTACGTATGTGGCAAAATCTACAAACCATTATTAAGGAGATTTTATTTAGAAGAATTTAATTCTAATTAAGAATTACTTTGTAGTGTTGTTATATATCCAGCTATATGTTTTTTCTGGTTAAAATGTAATTAAAAAAAAGAATTCAAAGTTTGATATGAGACTATATTTAGCTTGAGAATTATGTGAGTATTGGTATTGTCCAAGAGTGGGATTTTTTGACAAACTACTTTTGTACAATAAGCTCTAAATTTAAACACAAATTTAAATTTGTGAGCCCAAACTTTGGAAAATATGTAAAACAGAAAGTTGAAGAAATAAGATGCAAAAATATTTAATGCTCCCTTTGCACTGAAGGTTATCCACAGTAAACAGAAAGCTATATAGTTAATATACTATATTTTGGTAAGCACAAAACTATTTAGCTATCTAACAGCAAAGTTTTTGAGTGAAATCTTTAAAATATTTTGAGGAGTTTCTCTTTCTCTTTGAGATTGATAGGGAACAGAACTGTCATTAATATTTGCTACTAAATTATTTCATTGTTTGAAGATTAAACAACTCAGGTTAAGGGAAAGAATACCAATTTATATTATAAATTTAAGAATGGTTAATGGGGAGGCACCTGGGTGGCTCAGTTGGTTGAGCATCCAGCCTTGATTTTGGCTCAGGTTGTGACCCCAAGAACTTGGGATTGAGTCTCACATGGGGTTCCATGCTGAGAATGGAGCCTGCTTAGTATTCTGTCTCTGCTTCTGCCCCTCTTCCTGGCTCATATGCTATCTCTCTCGCTCTTAAATGGTAAAGGGGTAATTATACTGGAAAAAGCCAGAGTTGTGTTGGAAATTTTAAATTTCCTTTCTTTGGGGGAGCTTTTGGACTGATGCTTTGGGGTAAATTTTCCACATAGTGTGTGTTAAGATTGAACCATGTAACTCTCATTGATGTTAATGGGAATCTCTGGGCTAAATCTGCTCATGCTGTGCTGAAAATGTACCCCCTAACGTTTGAGTAGTTTTGGGCTATCATAGATGCTAAAATAAAGTTATTATGGTCCACAGTATAAATATATATTTAGATAGTTTTAAGCATATTTATTTGATACGGGGTTATGTGAACTGTTATATCAGAGCTCAAATTTAATACACTACCTCCTAATATTGAAAATAGTGGTGTTCAGTGAACTAAACTATACATTTTACTTCAAACAAGACAGGGATGCTGTGCTTTGTTTTGACTTCATTTTACTCCATGCTATGATTCAGAAAAGAAGTCACTATGGCACAAAGTGAAAGCACCCAATAGATTTATTAATGTAATGCCATATGTTAGGAATATTCTTAGAGCTTCCCTCTTTTTCTCCATTGTCCTTATTTTTAACCTAAGTACATCCAAGTCTTCAAAAACATTATATCTAGCATAAGCTACACCTTGAATTCTATCATCCTCTTTTCTTCATTTTGCTGGTTGAGGCAAAGAACATAAACATCCCTTGTAAATGTGCTCCTAGCTTGTTTTCTTTTTCTATTTTTGCACAAGTGCATGCTTTCTCATTCAAGTGCTTTTTCATTGCATTTTTAAAAAAATGCTGGATTTAGAGAAATTCCGACTTATTGGAAAGCTAATTGGTCCGATATTGACTGAATTATATTTTAGTTTGGGATAGTATTATTTAGTTATAGAACCTTGTGACTCTGTCAATAGTCAATCAAAAACAATTTTTTTGATCATTTACGAATAAAGAGAGAACATTTCTTGTTTGTACTTTCTGGTTAGCAGAGTCCAAGTAAGAAACATCCTAAATTTTGCTGTGATTATTAGTGTTTTCAGCCTTTATACAAAGAGGGCCTCATTGGGTTTGGTTTGTTACACATTGAAATCTCCTGGTCCTCTACCTGCCTTAATGTGTGCTGTTCTTCATAGTCTCTCAAGCTGAAAATTGATCCCCAGTCAATAGTGTGCAGTGATACAACCTACTCCGTGATCAGTCCTGCTCTGATGATGTGAATGATATTCATAGTGGGAGACTTGATTACAATCTCTGTTAGGACTGACCTGGTTGAAAGGGCTGCCAAGCTGCCTGAAATTTGGATGCTTTGGATGTTTGCCATAAAGAGTTCTTTGCCCACCAGAAGAGCTAAATTGAGCAGAGATGAAGGGCTGGTGTGTATAGATTTCTACCCCCACCCCCGCATCTTGTTTCTGAATAACTAGGGGACAGGATACACATTTAAAAGCTATACCTTTAGTATTTAAGTAAAATAACTCCTCTACTCTTGCATGTCTTCCTGTTGTGGTTTCAAATAACTTTACAAAATAAGTTATGTACTTAGGAAAAAAAAAAAAGAGACCTGCCTACTAGAGACTCAAATCTTCAACAATATGGTTTCATTGCTTGTCCCTGGTCTTGAAAGCTGATAGTAATGTCCGAGTTTCCTTCCTTTAGGAATCAAACCATCTTTTGTTTGAACTGAAAAATTAGTCCTTTGATCACTTAGCCTTTTCTTCTTGTTCTTTCTCTTCTTTTCTGTTTCTATTCTAAGTGTAGAAATTTGATTTTTTTCCTGATTTATTTAAAAGGAGAGAGATATTCAATGAAAAGCCAACAATATAGGAAATTCTGGAAAACAATAAATTACTTGATGTTTCTACACAAATTAATTTTGTTACATTTATTATTATTATTTTCTTAATGTTTATTTATTTTTTGAGAGGGAGACAGAGTGAGAGTGGGAGAGGTAGACACAGAATCTGAAGCAGGCAGCAGACTCTGAACTGTCAGGAAAGAGCCTGTCACAGGGCTCAGACTCACAAAACACGAGATCATAACCTGATCAAAGCCAAAGTCAGACGCTTAACTGCTGAGCCACCCAGGCACCCCAAATTTTGTTACATTTAGATCACTGTTGGTGTGCCTGGGTAACTCAGTCGGTTAAGCATCCGACTTCGGCTCAGGTCATGATCTCATGGTTCATGGGTTTGAGCCCCACGTTGGGCTCTGTGCTGACAGCTAGCTCAGAATCTGGAGACTGTTTCGGATTCTGTGTCTCCCTCTCTCTTTGACTCTCCCCTGTTCCGCTCGCTCGCTCTGTCTCACTCTCTCTCTCTCTCAGAAATAAATTAAAGAAAAAACATTTAAAAAATTAAAAAAATAGATCACTGTTCTTCCAGATATCACTCTGTGCATGTATATTAAATTGATGGTGTTCTGTAAACTGTTTTTCTTTACTCAACAATATGTCATGACTATTTTCTAAGACAATATATAGGTCTGTGTTCTCTTTCTATGATTTTACAAGATTCAGGTATTTAACTGATTTTCTAATTGTGGGCATATGGGAATGTTACAGTTTTCTAATACCATAAACAAGACAGAGGAATAACTATGTCTGATTCATTGTTTTGTGTCAGGATATAGCTAGTTAAGCTGTCTGAGAACATAGAGATGGCTTAGCAGGGTATAGATGTACTTCAGAGAACCTAGATAGATGTACTTCAGAGAACCTAGGGATGTTCAGCAGAGTTTGGCCTCGTTTAGAGCCTGGAATCAAGAAGAAATGAATTGGGGTCACTTTTGGGCACATTTCACTGTCTTAGCTTCTCATTGGCATCTCCTGGCAGTCTTTGTCTTGGTGTTATTTGGTGGAAGATGATTGTTTCGTTACTGTATGTCTTCACAACCTGAGGTTATTTAAAATTTTC
Organism: Hyaena hyaena; assembly: GCF_003009895.1. Taxonomy (NCBI): domain Eukaryota; kingdom Metazoa; phylum Chordata; class Mammalia; order Carnivora; family Hyaenidae; genus Hyaena; species Hyaena hyaena. The sequence continues at coordinate 294,054 of NW_024081320.1, forward strand.
ACTGTTGTTTCCAAATTCCAAGGAGAGAAACAGTATCTGGTTGATACTAGTCAAGGGGCTTTTGCTTTTCTAATCAGTTATGTTTGGGGGCAGAGGAGGAACACCAGAGGGGGAGCACGTAGCAGGAGCAGTGGAGATAGTATGTATGCAGGCTTTCTGAAGAGAGGGAGTGATGATGCAGAGAATACTTCTGCAAGTATCTTTATGTTTGTCTTACTATAACTCTGGGATAAATACCTAGAAGTAAAATTTCAGGATAAAAGATGTATATTGTAAGTTTTAACAGGTCCAGTCAATTTGATTATCAGAAAAGTTGTTACAGGAGGCACTCTTTCCAATAGAACCTGAAAAGAATGCTCTTTTCCTTGGTGCTTACACCAACCGTACTTGGTTGTCAGTCTTTTAACTTTGAACCTATATCATAGCCAGAAACTATGACCAATTATGTTTCCATATCATTTATTTAAGGGGTGGCTGGGTGGTTCAGTTAAGCATCTGATTCTTGATTTCAACTCAGGTCATGATCTTATCGTTCGTGGGTTTGAGCCTCACATCAGGCTCTGCGCTGACAGCATGGGGACTGCTTGGGATTTTTTTCTCTCCCCTTCCCTCTGCTTCTTCCCCACTCCTCTGTCTCTCTCTCTCTCCCTCCCTTCCTCTGTCTCTCAAAATAAATAAACATTAAAAAAAAGTTGCATGCTCCACTGACTGAGACAGATAGGAACCCTATTCAAATTTTCATGAGTTAATTTTTCTGTGGTCACTTTTGGCTCAATTTGTAGGAATTTTTCTCAATATCTGGACTATTAATAATTTGTCTATCATTGATTATAAATTATTTCACCACTTAAACTTTCTATCATGTTAATGATGGTTCTGCTATACAGGCATTAAAGTGTTTTATTTAGCCCATTATTAAGCATTATGGAATTTTTGGCTTGAAGGATATATATACTACATAAGACTAACTTTAGCCTTAAATACTTGACATTGCTAGCTATAAATTGCAGGTAAATATAAAAAATGTGTATCATTACTCACAGAATTTAGTAGTCATTTTTCTAACTTGAATGTGTATAATTTCAAATCAGTCTTTTCTTTCCTGGTGTGTGGAATTAGGAACATAAACTTTAAGCCTCTTTCATGGCACTGTTGATAAGAAGGGGGGCACATTCATTGTTCTATGGGATTGGCGCAAGTCTCTTAGATAATGTGGTTTAATTTCATCTACTGTAAAAGAAGACATTTGGAACTGTAATTTCTAGAGCTGTGTATTGAGCATCTATAATTTATCAGTCTATTTATATGTGCTCTTTATTTATTCAGCATTTCAACTATATAAGGTGGGCATTGTTGCCTGCTTTTTATGTTTGGAGAATCTGAAGTTAAGAGAAATGAACTCAACTTTCTTAACATGTTGTTCACATATGATAGAACTGAAATGTGAATTTAGTTCTACCAAAATTATCAACTTATCTTTCTGTGATTATATCAGATATATTTTACTATATGGTATATTAACGTGATACAGACCTGTGCTCTATAAACTCGGTTTCTAATTGGGAAGATGATGTATTTAATGGGTATTTACCATCCAGGCCAATGATCCTAAACTAGAATGGCACCTTCCCGGAGCATTTGAAAACACACAAGAACATTTTCATTTGTCACATTGAAATGGGAGTTGCCACTGGCATTTAGTGATTGGGACACAGGAATGTTAAAACATTTTGCAATGCCTTACTTGAGGCTACTAGAACAAATAACTCACCCCCCCCCCCCCACTTGCTGTTGGTGCCCCCATTGAGAGACTCTGTTTTTCCCTGTGATATGCATGACAGTAGGGGACATTTCTTCTTATTGTGTTATACTACTGCCTAGTAAAATGTGAAGTGCCCTTAAGCTTTAGTCTTTCATTTCATGTCCTGAAACCTTTCTAGAATCACAGCCACAAATAGGAGCAGACATACTAATTGGGAAGTGACTTTTACCACCATTTACTGTCTAACCCAGAGTTTTGATACTGGGCGCATTTGTTTGCTAAGAGACTACCCAAAGCCTTCATAGTATAATAGATTGTACATCATCATCTGCTCTCGTGATCTGATTTTTGTCTGTCAGAATATTTCACTGATTACTTTCTTGCTCACACTTCTGTTAACAATGAGCTACCAAGAGAACTCTGCTTTCATGCTCTTTTCTGCTTATACTCGGGGGGCTTGTTTCTTTCTCCCATTTTTTTTAAACCTCTGTAGATCTAACCCACTTTTTATTATTCAGTTCAGGTATACTCTCCTTCTGGAAGCTTTCCCTGAAGCTGGAGGTGTAGGGGTAAACGTTCGTCCCCTGAAATTCCAGAACACCCTGTTCATTTTGCTTTTAAGGCCTTTACTAACAAACTATATTTCAGTTTCCTGTTCTTGGTTCCCCTCGAGCCTGTAAGTTTCCTAAAGATAAGGAACTATATTTATTTCTGTAGATAAGAGATTATAGAGTATTTTCCCTAAATTGGAGTTTAATCAATGTTTGAACTATTCTTGATGAATCTACCAGAAACATAAGAACCTTGAGAGTGATTTTGGAATAAACTGACCTTGCACCAATTCTAACTATTCAAATACTGGATTATGTCGTGGCCTTCTTTTTATTAAAATGAACCTTGCAAAATCTTAGTATAGATCCCTTTTCAGAAAAGAGATATTTATATGGCTTTAAATCCATCATGGATTTCTAAATCTATCATAAAGTTTGGCAGTAGACACATTTTTTTGGTTTAATAAGGCTAAATTTTTATTAAAATTTACTCTCTGCAAAAGCTTCATTCCAAAAAAATCAAATCATTTGCTTTGAATAAGCAATTTAATCAAAGTAGGAGATAATCACATATACTTTGCAAGTAAAGTAGGAATAGGAATTAACACCCATGAATGGGAGTAACCCTTAGAGATTTATTAGTGACTTCTATTTCTATTTTGAACTATCATCATAAATTGACTAAAAAACAGACTTAGCACTGGATGTTGTATGTAAGTGGTGAATCACTAAATTCTACATCTGAAACTAATATTACACAGTATATTAACTAACTGGTATTTAAGTAAAAACAGGGAAAGAAAAAAAAAAGAAAAAATAAAAAACTCTATGTCGGTTAAATCTTAGAAAAGCTTTAATGGGCCCGTGCCACTATTAAGATGCAAATAGTTAAAATTCAAAAGTATAAGAAATCACTGAGAAATGGAATTTTTGGATAATTAAGTATGCTGATTTAAAGGAGCTTCAAATTTATGAAGTGTGAACTAGTTACCTCAATTTTTCATTTGTATTACAAATATTTCTTAAATGCTTTCACACATTAATTTTTAAGTAGGGCATTATAGAAATGATATATCCTCTCTGATATGAGATCTTCTAGTGCCTAAGGATCATTTTTTGAAATATGAAGTTTCTAATTATAATTGTGGGTTATGAATGAAATTGTGTGACATATCTCCTGAGTCCAGGACCTACTCTGGGTAACAGCGTTTTAAGAATAATAATTTATAGTGTGTTTCCTGGTGATCTATCTATTTCCCTTGAAAATTGTATACAATAAAAATAGAATTTAACTTAGCTGGGGTTTGTTGATAATTAAGGTTTTAATGTGTCTGTGAAATATAAGCTCTTTTGCTGATCAATGCTAATGACCAAAATGAACTACGGAACATTAAGTAAATGGCTAGAGGTTGACAGAATAACTGAAAATATCCCTTAAATTAGTGAAGGGCTCTTTCCTGTTATGAAAATATATATCTGAGCTTGCTTTTAGCTTATAAATAAGTGTTTATACTTGTATACAGCAGTAAGGAAAATTGAAGTATTCCACAATTCTTTAAAAATATTCTACTTTTTTATATAATTAATTGAAAAGTGCATAAAATAAAGTTCAGTGAAAATAAAGCTGCCACCTCACATTTTGTGGATTTTTGTCTTGAAAAAAACCACTATTATATGTTAGGTCAAGGTTAAAGAATTTATTGTTTTTGATGGCTCTGACCATTAGGTTGCTGGCATGGTGAATATCCATCCATAATGCATTAATGGGTGAACTTCTAACCTATGTGATACTTCTCACAAACAAGTAAAATGATGAGATTTATTTCTTCTGCTATGGGGAAATCAGGCAAGGTACATATGGCTACCTTGACTTAAAAAGTTGTCTCCTTACCAACAAACCACAGATAAAAATGGCTTGTTTGAGTCTAAGTCCTAACCACATGAGAATACTTACTGAGGATTTTTTTTGGACTTCTTTTTAGTAAATGAAAGAGAATACATGGGAAAATTTTAACTTTGGTGAAAGCTTGCTAATATTGCTGACAGAACCATATCTTTCTGATAATTAGCTATGTTCTATAAAGCTTTACCACAGAACTGTGATGACTCAGGGGACATGATTTGAACTCTGAAACTTTTGAATCCTTATAATTAAAAACTAAAGGGATTCTATTTTTTTCAGTGTTGTATTTTTCAGGGTGTAGGTAAAACGTCACAAAATATATAGTATAATACCCTAGGAATGCACTAAATTAGAAGCTGCCTCAATTTTATTTGAGACTATCGTTTCTATGGTGTTTATTCTGGATATGTTCTTATATAAACTTTGAATTTTATTGAACATTCTGATCTTAGTATTGCCAAACCATCATTCAATATAGAATTTCATTTGCAAAAATTACATAACATTTTCTGTTGTTTGCAGAGACTTTAAATATATTTCTTTATCTGAGGACTAGAATGGATTTTCTGGAATATTAGGAAGGAAGGAAAGAAGTTCTGCCCTTGGAACATTTTGTAAATTGCTTTCCTCTTTCTGGAATAATTAGGAAAGAAGCTCTGGGAAAAATACTCGGTGTTGGAGAGATACTAATTATGTTATCAAAGTTTAGAAGGATGTATGTTGGCATAAAAAGAAAGTAAAAGGAAGCATTCTAAAATTAAATACCTAATGTTTTCAAAGGAGAAAACTGTGGTCACTATCGTTAAATGTCCTTTGGGGAAACATTCTTTTCCTTAAACTGTGACCTTTTTCTAGAAATGTGCCTTATAAGCAGGGTTTCTTGAGCCATAGTTTGGAACTCTGGAAAATCTTCTGAAGCTGTTGCTAGCGGGGTTTGACCATGTTAATCTTTTTAATTTTGGATAGGAACAATAAACCTGAATATAATTTTACATACTACATTTTTTTAAAAACCTTCTTGACAAGACCATAAAATATGTCATTTTGAATTCCGTTGAGTTATATTGGGGAGACAGCTTTGGTAGGATTTTTCTGTTCATCAAGTTGGATTTAGAAAGAGATTTGTCATCCTAATAGGTTAAATGGGGACAAAATCTCGTGTTAGGTGGTGTTCTATTATGATACTGAATAAAATTTCCTAAATTCATATAGGAGACACACTATTTGCTTCCTCATTAAACACAAAAAATAACTATAATCTCTATAAATTTAATTAATAACTTTCCTTTATAATAACACTTATAAACTATTCATGAAAAATAGAATTACTTTCTTTTCCTTGGAAAACTTGCTTAAAATAATAGGACCAGCTTATTAAAAGGTAATAAAGTGTAGGGTTAATAACCAGTTACTTATTTTTTATTTGAAGAAAACCCATTTTAAAAACACTTCATGGAGAATTTATATCCAGGTTGTGAGGATGAGCTTGTCTCATGAAAATGGGCAATATCTAGAAAAGCAGTGCTTAATGCATAGATTCCTTTTCATTCTGTTTCATTCTTAAAATTATTCAGCTTTTAAAGAAATATCATGACTGTTTAAGATTATCCCTGTAATGAGAAATCACAGCATGCATCTTGAAAAATGGTTCTACTTCATCTTTTCTCATTCATCTCTTAGAGCAAATTATAAATGCATGAGTGCAATGTATGGCTATTCAGGTCAAATTCTCTTTCAGGACTGATGTTCCTGTTATGCAGTTTATCCATCTATTAACATCCTGAAATGTCAAAAGCTTCATTTTTTTAAGAGTGGAATGTCAGTTTCTTTTTTTACTTAGAACAATTTACCCAGCAGAAAAGCAAGAGATTTGACAGTTGCAGCCATGGGCAAAGACTGGCTGAAAGAAATCAATGTTCAAATATGTATCAGAGTTCCCACAGTTTATATATTTCTAGGACAATGCATAAGGTAGAGTGGAAGTGCAGATCAAAATGGTCCATGCATGTGTACATGTGTATAAAACATCTGATTCCCAAATTTCAGTTTTGAGAAATACTTTTTCATTCCTGTAAACATTATTTTTCAATTTTTTTAACACTTATTATTGAGATACAGAGACAGAGCATAAGCATGGCGTGGGCGGGGGGCGGGGGGCGGTTGGAACACAGAATCTCAAGCAGGCTCCAGGCTCTGAGCTACCAGCACAGAGCCTGATGTGGGGTTTGAACTCACAAATGTGAGATCATGACCTGAGCCGAAGTCAGATGTTTATCCAAATGAGCCACCCGGGTGGCTCTCCTGTAAATTCTTTATTTCAAACTCTCAAGGGACTTTTGTGTTCCAACCTGATGTATTATTGATACTGCATGAAAGTAGAGTGTTCAGTTAACTATTGTTTACGTCTAAATATCCAATGTAAACTGTGATTAAATGTTTTTCACTGATAATTAGAATTTTATTTATTGTAAGATTAGCAATAAGTAACCAAGGGCATTATATATATATATGTGGAAAATAGGTTGGATAGAAAAATATCATAGATACTAGTAATAATAATATAAGATGTATTCTATAGGAACTTATATATAAAATGCATAATATATACATTGAACTTGTATTTAAAACAGTGCAAATGAGTGTGTTAATTAACTTAATTGTGGCAGTCATTTCACAATGTATATAACACATGTACACCTCAAAAATAAAAATACTATGAATAGTATTTAGATCAGTGCAAGACTACACAAGCTACGTTTTCATATTGGCAGTCAAATCCAAACGAAAAGCTCCCCCTCAAATCTCTGAAAATTCTCCTTTTGTGAGCAGTTGGTTTGGGATATCTGTCTTTCTTTTACATTTCAAAAATGAGTTGGACCTGGGGAAATGATTCGTTTGTTATCCCTACTCCATGTGGATTGAAAATACCTTCCAACATGCCCATGGTGTGGAATCCAATCAAATCTACGCAATCCTATAAGGTCTGTGAAGCTGCGTCTCTGTTCCTTTGTTTTATTTTCATTCTGTGGGTTGGACTCTGCTGAGGTCTGCCAGTTTTATTCTCCCCCTCTAAAAGCAATGTAAGGGGCATGGAAGGTAGCAGGATATTTTGGTGGCTTGTTTTCCTCAGAGTGAGTGCCTCTGTGTGTGTGTGTGTGTGTGTGTGTGTGTGTGTGTATTAGGGTGGAAATTGGGCTCATTATGCCTTTCAGTTTATTCGTTTGTTGGTCCCCTGTCAATGTGCCAGCCCTCTCTGTGGGATAACTGCCCTTTGTATAATAATCTGCCAACATTCATGGTGGTTGCATTCACTGTACCCATTCTACTGTGGAACTCCATTACGACTGGGGTTTGAATGCAAAGCTTCATGATATCTGGATATAAACAGTGTGCTGAGCCACAAAGGCATGCTTTGTATTTCTTAGTCTTCTTATAATCCTTTAAAAAAATAGCTTTGAAAACAGGATTTTCTGTAAGTGGGGAGGCAGATACATGCAAGTTACCCACTCTGTTCCATACTTTCATAATGTGATGTGTTTGAGGAGGAGGGGTGTTCTTAGTTTTAAAATCTGATTCATTTCTTAGGCTAAAGTGAGCTACATTTGAGGCTAATTTTCAACCTGCAGAGGTGTGGATGAATTGGCCTTTGTTTTCTTGCAGTTACCTTACCTGGCAGGTGGCCACATTGATTATTCTTGGCTTCTGCTTTAGAAGTGCCTCTCTGATCCTTGTCAGCTCCTGCTTTGTCCACAGCAGTCCTTTAGAATTCTTACCCCTGAACTGTCTTCTCAAACGAAGAAGTGCCTTTGACCTCTTTATGATTATATAGTTACCTCCTTTGAGCCTCTGGTTGATTTTGTCTTCTGTGGGTCTCTGAGGTGTTTTTGAGAATAAATAATGACAATATTCAGCAGATAAATGACAATCCCAAATTAAATGGGTTTGTTTTCTTCCCCTCACACCTTCACACATTACTTTAGAGACAGAATTAAAACCCTGAGTTATGACGAAAAGAAACACAATTGGGACATTACAGCAAACTAAGGAAATACTGTGTGTCTCTCTGCCTTTTATCATTCTCAGCCCTTCCTAGGGAATGTGCAGAGGCTTTGTGAAGTTCCAGCTACTTTCTTCCTTTTTCCTCTTTTCTGTTTTGTTGAAATTTTGACTTAGATGGAAATGGTGCATTCATTCTTTTAAAAAAAAGTCAGTGTAAGCTGATACTTCAATTAATACATTAAAGTATTGAGCACGTGCCTAGTACTCTGCTTCATATGTGTTTTCTCATTTAACTAATCAACTTAACGTGTGACCATGACAGTGATTCCTTGGAAATTCTTTTTGGTTTAAGACACATAAGTCTATTCATATTATTGTACCTTGGTTGTTTATGCAGAGCACTGACCTACATAAATTCCTAAGAAAACTCTTATTTAAACACATACACACACTAAAAAGATAGCACTGTCTGCTGATATTTTCATAAATGTAGATAGATACAAGGCAGGTCCTAGGTCTTTTAGTACTGTAATTAAAAGAAGGACACCTGAAGAGCTCAATCGATTAATTTTCCGACTCTTAATTTTGACTCAGGTTATGATTTCACGGTTTTGGGGTTGAGCCTTGCATCAGGCTCTGTGTTGAGTATGGAGCCTACATAAGATTCTCTCGCTCTTCCCACTTGCACGTGCTCTCTCTCTTTCTAAAAGAAAAAAAAATATATCATGATCTCTCTAACACTGAGGTTTTTTTTGTAATCTCTCTGCCTAACATGGGGCTTGAACTCATGACCCCAAGATCAAGGTTGCATGGTCAACCAACTGAGCCAGCCAAGTGCCCCTTAATAGTGAGTTTTAAAACATCTTCTGAGAAATACCTCAAGACTTCCATGCAATGCAGAATACGCCTTTCCGTTCATTATGTTTGTAGGTGGTTCTCAAAATATAGTGTGCCTCTGATTCACTGGTATTTGTATGTGTGTGAGAGAGAAGAGATTGGCTGGATTTATCAGGTACTGTTGTGGCACAGAGATTTGTATGTTAAGTAAGCAGTTTGGTTTTCATACAAGAAGCTCAGAAACCATAGCTGAAGATCACTGAGAAAGATTGTCATGTGTGGCATCTACTGTTATAAATCATTCTCTATGCAGCTCTGTTCATCAACTGAGCTGATTTAATTATACATTTCTAAATTTGATCACCAGAAGAACACCTTATATATATTCAATTTTTGTATATATTTTTAAATATTATACAGATAGCACCATATATTTTCTATTCATCATAAAAACCATTGAATAACTACTAAGTGAAAGTGAGTGTATAAACTATAATGGGCATTTTCCATGAATGTAAATGCATTACTCTAGTCTTAGAAATTTTAGGTAAACTAAAAGAATGAAACAGTATTATGAAAGTGTATTTTACATGAAATCTTATCAAGTGACACTGTTTCCTCATGCCAGCAAACTTGACTCATGATCATTCCCTGTTTCACACATGCACAGTAATTCCTAATCTCTGGTACTGTTCTCATGAATGGGCCCTGATGGTAGTATTAGGAAGATTTTAAAATTCTCTTCATAGGCCTACCAGTATAGTATTTAAATGCTTTCCAGTCAGACCAACTCTAACAGTGATTGATTCAAACTATTCTTTATTCTAGTCTTTGCTCAGCATATTTCATTTCTCAGTACTTCCTATTAAACATTTATAAGAATAGTCGTAACTCATAGATATTTATTTTGAGACTTGGTGAAAACATGTGCATGAGTTCTTAATACAATACTTCATAAATACTCAACCTCCCACAAGTCTTTAATTAGGTGATCAGGAGTGTCAAAGAAATGTAGACAATCTACAGACTTGTTGATTGTGGGTCTCGGCATAGTTTTGTTTAATTTCAATGTTTGTTAAACTCAACAATGCAGTTAGATCTGTTTCATCTATACTAAAAGAGATCTGAGAGATTTTTAAGTAAACACCCATGCCACCATATTTCATTTCAGTAGCTGAGGAAAATGTATATAGAATAATGATTGAGCTGGTATTGGATTGTTTTATTTGATTCAGATATGAAATACACGCCTGGCCTCCCTGTCCTTTTGATAATTAAGTTATGGTGCCTTAACTCACAGAGGTTGAATTCATTGTTTTGAATAGCATCCATTTGATTATCATTTACACCATGTAAGAGGTTTTTTATGTGTTTCAAATATTAGTGGGAATAAGAGATTTCTTTTATACTACATTTTTAAAATATTTTTTTCTTTTGGATTTGTTTTAGTAACAACATATAGCTACACAGATATTTAAATAGTCTTCTAACTGAAATTGTCTTGCCCTTTGCATATTAGTATAAATTGGCAGAGACGGTTCCATAGTTTGAAATTGGTTCTGTATGATGATAGAGCCCAGGGGGACAATCTCAGATTTCTAGGTCCTTGGGTTTGTGAAGCTCAGGTTTTTTAGAGCCAGTCTGCTGCCAGCTGGCTTATTCTCAGAGGAGGTACTCTGGCAGGAGCTCTTCAGGCAGATAGAAGCAGTCAGTTCGGTCAAATAACTGAAAAACAACATTATTGGAATCCTTGTTCAGATATCCTGAACAAGGATTTTTGTTTTCAACTGGCCGTGGCTGCCATGTAAAGAGGAGTGTGAGATGGAGTATGGGGTATCTAAGTCTGCCTGTTCTGCACTTCATAAAGTACTCCATCTGAAGATGTCATGTTTTGCTTTGACACTTGTGATGTGGTGATTAGGCTTATATTTTAGACAGGACATGCATCAGAGCCATCATCACTCAGATTCAAACTAAATTGGACATTCTGCTCTAGGGAATAATTCTGCCCTACTCACATCTGACTGCTTGCTGTTCACCAGAGGGGAGCCCAACTAGCTCTATTAATCCTCATTTGAAAGTCTAGTCCAAAAAATCACCTGCTCAGTGAATCCTTTCTCACCTTCCTCATTCCTACGATATCTTCCATGCTTGTCCTTTTATAGCCATGGACGATTTCTAAGTGTTTTTGTCTCACTTTTGGAGGTCAGGGAGAGTGCGATGGGCATTTATTCCATACTTCTCTTTCTGTATCACTTTATTTTTTTCGAATCCCCAGTTTAAGGTCAGGCACATACTAAGTGCTTAATAAAAGTGGAATGAATTACTGTGTCATTTGGATACCTCAGTGTGTCATTGGTTAGACTTTAATATGGTGTCACTGGTGGTGACTGAACAATGCTCTTGTCCAGTTTGACTAAACGCAATTTACACTAGTTCATCTTTCTTACTGTATTTATTTTGCTCTGTCTGGAATGTTACTACTCATCTGGAGAATTATGTTGAACTTTCTCCTTTAAAGACTTTTTTATGAGGTTGTTTTTCACTAGGATTTAGCAACATCAGCAATAATAAATAATGATATATCAGGAGCCAAAGGACTTTCTTTACATTTGTTGTTTTTTGAAGTTTTTTTTTCCTCTCTCTTTTTTGAATTGTGTCGGGGTGCATGGGGGGTGGGATGGGGTGTCAGTGCTGGCATTTAGATTAGTTTGAGGAACCATAGTAACTTTGAGGCCAAAAATGATTTTAATAACAATTCATTTAAAATAGTTTGTTTTAAATGCACTCTCTGAGGTGTAACTTTAGCAAAATAACATGGAGATTTTTAAAATATATATATTTTGTCTCCTGTTTGGTATAATGAGTGGTGGTCTTTTATTCTTGTATTATGTAAAGCTGTGTTATTAAATATATAATTTATTGAAATCAATGAAATTTTGAGGACTAGCTATATTTCTTATTTTCAAAACTATTAATCCATGGAGATATTTGTTAACATGGGAATATTAATATTTTCCTTGATTAAATTTTATTTGAATATATTATTACTATAGCAATTTATAAATTCTTAGGAAAAAAAGTATACAAATGCGTCAAAGTAAAAATCTCCAGCCCCATCCTGTTGCCCATAGTTAATAAGGTAAATGATTTAATATGTACTTTTGTAGACTTTTCTCTGAGTCCTATATGGGATAGTGTATTTGTAAATGCGATCTCTGTGCATAAATATGGTATCTACATATACAGCACATAAAATACTCATTTGTTTGAAAATTAAAACACAGCTGTTCTGCAGAATGTTCCCTCAGATGTTTTTGTCACTTCAAAACTTATCTTAGAAATAGTCCTGTTAGTGTTTATAGGTTTCTTTTATCAGTTTTATAGTAGTCTTTTATAAATATACCCCGTCTTATATATACTTATATATACTTGGACTTCTGGGTTGTTTTAAGTTTTTCCTGCTTTTAATATGACTAAGGCAGACATGGGCATACTTACTGGTGTCTTGGTGTGATTATTTTGGGAAAGTATAATTGCAAAAGTGGAATTGTAGGGAGAATTATGAAATAAATAATGTTTTTCTTAACATTACAAACCACTCTAAAGTAGAGGTTTTTCTTATACATGCTTATTTTAAAACTAGGATCTTGGTATTTTAGGGTAAATACTTTTGTTTCTGATTATACAATGAGTATTCGTTGTAAAAATTTTAGATTTATGAAATGTTAAAAAATAGAAAAGATTTATATTCCTACCATCTAGAACCAAGAATTATTGTTATTGTGATACATTTATTTCCAGTATCTTTTTTTCTGTGCACTATTTTTACTCTGTTAATACCTCACAATTTCATCTTTGAATTTCCTATTTGGTATTATAACATAGGCATTTATACCAGCATCATTAGAAACATTGAAACACCAATATGCTGATTACCCTGTTTATCAGATAGCATTATTATGATACTTTGTCTTTATTTTGATACTTAATATGTCTCCATTTTTGGCAATCCTAAATAATAAGGTAAGAAGTATCTTTCACATAAAATTATCTCTGTATTAATTGGGGCATATTAGAAGTTATATAAATATTGGGTTAAATAGTAGCCATATTATAATGGATTGATGCCCTTTGCCAAATTATTTCCCACATAGATTGTACCAATTGCATTCCCTACTGTAGGATTAAATATGCCTCTTACAGCATTCCCATGCTGCTGCTAAAGGGTTTTTATGATGCTTGAAGGGATACAATCCAGTTCACTTCTTGGAGTCTAGAGTATTATTTCTTATTTGTTATAGGCACTTTATTTTTTTTATTTTATTAAAAAAAATTTTTATTTATTTCTGAGAGAAAGAGCGCGCGACAGAGCGCATGAGCAGGGGAAGGGCAGAGAGAGAGGGAGACGCAGAATCCAAAGCAGGCTCCAGGCTCTGAGCCGTCAACACAGAGCCGATACCGGGCTCAAACTCACGAACCATATGAGATCATGACCTGAGCTGAAGTCGGACACTTAACCGACTGAGCCACCCAGGTGCCCTGTTATAGGCACTTTATAGATTTGGCTTAAAGTGAAAATTTGGGCCAAACCTCTGAAGCCTGTCAGTTGACCAAAATTATTAATTCATGACTATTAACTTATTGTGTAACTTCACTTGCATTATCAGGATAACCAATGATAAACTATTGAATATATAAATATTTAATAGTGATAATGAAAACTTAAACTCTCTCTCTAGAGAAATGCCATGTATATGTAAAATTTATTTTCTAACTTGTATATATCTGTGCAACCCCAGAGGAGAATATGTCTTGGGCATCCATACCTGACACACCCCACACAGCTCAGTGTGAGGATAAAAGGGACCACCGTCTTCTTGGTGAACATTTTCTATTTCATATTTATCTTCTGTTTATGATAAGCCATTTTTTTTGGAAATTCTTGTCTGGGCTTTACCACCTCCTTTCTTATTGCTGAAATGATAGATCTCCTCATTTTTTCATTCAGGGAACATTCAAGGGTCAGTCTCACCAAATCCTTAACCTTGTTTTCAGTAACTTCAAACAGTTCTGATTTAAACACCTCTCAGTTTTTTCTTTAAATATTTATTTTAAGAGAGAGAGAGAATGAAAACGCACATGAGTGTGAGCAGAGGAGAGGCAGAGAGAGAGGGAGAGAGAGAATTCCAAGCAGGCTCTGTGCTGTCAGCACAAAGGTCAATACGGGCCTCCATCTCATGAACCATGAGATTACGACCTGAGCCAAAATCAGGAGTCTGATGCTAAATGGACTGAGCCACCTAGGTGCCTTTTACCACCTCTCAGTTTTGAGGTTTAACCATTTCTTAGTACTTTACCCCTCTGCTGTGATTATCCTGTATCTTACCATCACCAGATATTTCAACTTTCAAAACCACAAAAATTAGACCTACCTTTCTGACTACAGTCTCCTCTTATCCCCTGCTCTCCCCTCCCCTGCAGTCCTCTCCCTCCTCTCCTCTCCTTCTCAGATACCCTCATACCATCAATACTTTTAATGCATTGATATTTTTTATCAATGTTAGATCCTTGTTCTCTTGCTGACTAGTACTGTAACCTTGGCAAGTCACTTCACTAATCAAGACTATATAAATTGTAATGTTTGGACTAGATTATCATTTTCTAAAATATAATAGATGCTAGACCCAAATGTTACATAAAAAAAAGAATCTCACAGTCAAATGAGTTTGGCAAACACAGCATATTATTTCCCCTTACAAATTTACAGTGCATAATAACATCTTAAAGTCTGAGAATTCCTATAGGGAGAAAAAAAATTTAACATTGTTTATCCTAGCATTTCTCAACCTATTTGACTATGGAGCTTCATATACTTAATTCATATTTGCAAAATTTGGGTTCAGTTAAACACACTTTGGAAAATGCTGGTCCAGTTTATCTTTGGCATTATCTATTTTTGATCTTTGATTTCATGATTCTGTAATTGACTTTATATTCTTGTTCAGTCACCAAGAATGTCTAGGATAGATACACTTCAGTATCTCCATAATTCCGTGAGATGGCTTTATGCTACATATCACCCACAAATAAAATAGTGCATTGACAGTGGTCCTTCTTTAAGAAGAATTCTTTGAGATCAGCAGTATTTTATATGCTATATGCGAGAGAGAGAGAGAGATAGAGAGAGAAACAATTCCTATGATTTATTAACTACAGCATGGCAAGTAATGCCTTATTCCACAGTCATCACTCAGGGAAAATGAAGGTTTCTTTAAGACCTTCCTTCAAAGTCACTTAAATGAAAAAGATGCATTTTTCTGAAATGCATGTATATATAAGAATTGCCAATAGTTGTTTTGCATAATCTAGTGATTCTGATAGGTTGCTTGAGTAAGTGCAAGCTAAACAGATGCACGAAAGTACAGGATTGTAAAGTTCAAAGGAAATGCAAACTTGATTAACAAAAGTCACTGTCAGAGGCTAATTGTAATTCTGCAGCATATGAATCCTTGAATAATGTCCCCTAAAAGGTCAGCCAAAAGTCCTGCTTCTGTCTACTGTTCCCGTGAAGAGAGTTTTCAAATTTAGTAGGTATTTCCTGGCATCATAAAAGTCAGAGCTATAAAGCATTTTTTTTAAGTTTCTTTTACAAGTTAAAGCAACATGAAATTGGTGAGAAGAATAGTTTAGCCTTTTCTGGTCATTAAGTAATAAAGAGATTTAGCTTTTAATTAAGTGTACTACATGTGAGTTAGAACTCTATAAACTGTATACATCCCTTTTTTTGTTTGCTCATTTCATTGTCTTAAATTTATCTTTTGAGAAAATATTTCTTAATTTGACCTTTTTCATCTATTAATTTAGCATATTAAAGGTTTATGCCAGTGTTATTAGTTATGCATTTTTAAATAATTATGTTAGTTTTCTTATAAATATGGGATATAATTTCCCACGAGCATAGCAGAAATAATGAATTAGTACTTAGACATTTTTCTGGCTGTAATGATTAAATGATTGCTTCAATAGTGTAATTTTTCAACTCTACATAATTAATGACTCTGAATAAGCAATTAAATTATGTTTAATTTTGATAACTGTTATGATTAAATAATTACATATTTTGTTATTTCTAAAAATTAATTGTTTTATCGGCTGTGATGTTGATTGAGTTCTCGTTTAATTTATTGATTTTTGTTTTATAGGAAACATTTTCTAAGTCAAACAAAAAGCCCATGTGATCACATTGGGAAATCTCTGTTTATTGCATGGCCAGGAATAAAAACTGTGGTCTAAGTACGGTTGTTAGTATCATTAATAGATTCAAGAACTCTACCTAGAGGATTGTCATTATTGATACTTTCTGACAGGAAGTTTTCTGTGGCAGACTACACTTTTGTGTCTCTCTTGTCCTCCTAAAAAACGTTCAACATTTTACTAATGACTTGAAGAACGACATCAAATGTAATTTCTCTTTATTTGCAGAGGACACTTAACTTGGTAGCAAAATAGTACATTTCAGAAATAAATTCCAAGATTGTTCTCTTTGGGCTATAAAATTTCCATGAGTTGAAGAAGAGGTTTATGGCATCTGATTTCTGTGATTCAAGAAATCATCTGAGGAATTACTATATTGAGATGAGGTGGGTTCTTGCTCATATAGATAAGACTGAGGGGGTTTTATTCATTTGGCAGATCTGATAGAGGGCTTACTGTATGCCCGGCTCTGGTGCTTGTGTGCCTGCAAGGAACTTACTGTACCAGCTGAAATAGCTATATACAAATGAGTGGAGTTTAATAGTATATTGCATTTCCTATGCATTTGCTCTGTCAGAAGTGGCAGGTTTGCATAAGCAAAGAACCAAAGTCATTTTAACCATGGGCATCACGTTGGAAGTTTAAGGTTTCAGTTACCTTACCACAGTTTGACATTGTGGTGGTGTCATTAATGAAAATTAATCTTACCCAGAATAAAGCAGTTATGCTTAGTATTGAACAGAAGGAAACTTAAGAATAACAGCCATTCTTAAAAGTCTTGATAACAAAGAATTAATGATGGCGAAGAAGTTCCAGACCATATTATATAAAGAAATGTAGGAAGACTGTTTAGCCTAAGGAAGAGAATAAACATTTGGGGGCATGACAACTTTGTGTAGATGTCTGTAGATACCATAATCTGTGCTCCTACTATTCTCTGTCCTATAACTGTCCGGGATGTTATAATACAACTTTCAGATCACCCAAAATTACATATGTGAATGTACAAGAAACTTGAAGATTTTCCATTAATATGTGAAACTTCCCTGGATTGGTAATGAAAATTGTTTTTAAATTCTTTATATGCTTTTCATTACATCAAAGTGAAAACTTACAGGTTTGTAAAGAAAAAAAATAGATACAGCTCTTTTTTTTTTTTTTTTGGTTTCCTGCTACCTGGTGGGAAAGTATATTAAATTTTTTCCCCCCGGTGACTAAGTCACTTCTTACAGCTATAGGAAGGTGCATTAGCTCTTTCAGGCCAGCAGGTATCACTTGATGCATTATCAAAACAGTAGAGCCCAGTGTGTTATTAATACACCATTTTGGTTTTCAGTATATAACTCACAACTAATCAGAATGGTGTTTTGAACTGTAAGTCCTACAGTATGATGCCTGACTTCACCAGAAATAAAGAAAGCCAGTGCAAAAGATGCCTGTGTTTAAACCCCTTGATTCATATTTAAAGTCCTAGTGAAAGTAATGAATCCATTCAAATAAAAGGGCCTATCACAGACATTTGCTTTTTATTAAGTTATATACTCAAAGATCTTTCATATTCTGTGAGGGAAAGAAATGTTGAAGTTTTGTACTGTGCTCAAAACCGGAATCAAAAGAGAAGGAATTTACCTTTTTGATCCATGCTATTTTTTTTAAATGAACCCTTATTTTGTATATATTCTATATGGAGAAATTGCATTTATTTTACCATGGTGAAAAAGATCAGCTTGAGGTACTTGTTACAAATACTATTAGGAAATTTATATCTTTATTCTGTAGTGATCAAAAGAGACTATATTCTATATCCTATATATTCTATTTCTACCCCAATGGATTATTTCTTGTCTATCATTTCTTAAAGACAGAGAAGCTGACTTTTTTTTTTTAATTTTATTTTATTTTATTTTTTATTTTATTTTTTTAATTTTTTTTATTTTTTTTTTACAAATAGTTTATTGTCAAATTAGTTTCTACATAACACTCAGTGCTCATCCCCAAAGTGCCCTCCTCCATGCCCATCCCCCCCTCCCCCCCACATCCATCAGTCCTCAGTTTTTGTCAGCATTCAAGAGTCTCTCATGGTTTGCCTCTCTCCCTTTCCCCCACCATTTCCGCCCTTCTTCTCCCGCTTGTTCCTCCGTCAAGTTCCTCCTAATCCTCCTATACGTGCAAACATATGATATTTGTCCTAGAGAAGCTGACTTTTTAATGTTTCCCCATCATCTAAAACCAGAAGAGAATACTGTTAGATAATTTTTGCACTTTTTCTCAATATGTAAAGATAGTAAATATTATTTAAAAAATAGAAAATAATGATTACCAAAAAAAAAGCCAAAGGAAATCAAACTTGAAAACCCGGAGATAGGACATTCTTTATTCTCATATTCACATAGGAGTAGTTTTAATCAAAATGATCATAATACAGTTATTTTCCAATGCACTTGGCTCTCCACTTTGCATCTATTTATGTTATATTATTTGAAATTGCCAGGAGGGTAAGTTTTGAACGTGTATCAAGATATTAGTTAATCTTTTTCTTTTTTATTCAAAAACGCCACAGCTTTCTCTTTTTAACATTCTGTAATTATTCTTTGCTGGGTACTTCAATGAGATCATGTAATAAATATTCTTTATTATTATAAGGCAGAGCTGTGGGGAAAAAAAACATGGCATATTCAAATGAGTATCCTGGTAGTATTGCCAGAATAAATGTATATTCTTAAAATACATTAACAAAACTTATATTCTTTGGAACGTGGACACATAATTCTCCAATTAAACTTTTACAAGACAGAATTGAGGTTATTTAATGAGCAAAAATAAATTTCTATGACACAGAAGGCTTCAATGTGAGAAAAGGACTAGTCAAAAGTGTAAAATATGGTAGATATAATAATGAATTTTAAAACCTTAGTAAATCATGACTGCCGCTTTATTAGACATTGTTTCATAAACTGGAAGACCTGGGAACCTGATAAATCTGCCTTTTAATATTCAGTGGTTAATTCTTTAAATAAATTATTCCTTTGTCTCCTACTGCACCAGTTAGCTAAATTTGTCTTAAGGAATGTGGAAATCTGCAGTTATGGCAAAGTAATAATACAAATGAGAGTAAAAAAAATCTAGGCTTAAAAAGTAAAAACTATTATTTTAACCATTCTTAGTAGAATTTCAAAAAAGAATTTTGAACTGAAGGTAAAAGGGTTGGGAATATAAGCTATTTAAGATATATACATTTAGCTGCCTCAACATACTTACCTTATTTCCGTAAGAACTGATTATGGTTTGAATGATAAGTAAATATAATTTTTATGATATTCCTAGTTATCATGTGTAGAATAACAATGAAGTTTTTAAATATAACAGAACATTTTGAATCTTATGAAGTAGTAAAACTTGATAATAATAACAGGGTTTTATTTTGGTATTTAGAAATGTGTTCTATCGATATGAGGATTCCTTTCCTCCACATTTTTTTTTCAAGAAAGGGAGAGAGAAAGAACACACACTGGAGGGTCAAAGAAAGCAAGAGAGAGAATCCGAAGCAGGCTCCACACTCAGTGTGAGCCCAACACAGATTCTGTCTCAGGACCATGAGATCGTAACCTGAACTGCGATCATGAACTGAGCTGAAATCAAGAGTCCACCGTTTAACTAGCTGAGCTACTCAGGTGAACCTCCTCCACAATTTTAACATTAAAAATATTAGAAAAATTTTAAAAAATTAAAAAAATAGAAAGCAAAGAGAGTAAAAGATAGGCGGTGATGATATGGCCAAGATATTGATGATTTGAGAAAGTAGATTATAAAGGGTCCTCTCCTCTCACATGTCCCTTCTGTTCCTATTATATTTTCCAACATAAAGACCTTTCAAAGTTGAGAAGAATACTAAAATAAACTGGAGAGAAGATTAATTAATTTATAGTCTTTGAGAATTACCTAAAAGAAAGGAAAGGACAGTTGCTTCTGGAATAGCCTACTATTTGTGCTGAGAGTAGGTACTCAATATTTGTTGATGGGGTTGCCTAAAAAGTCTAAGGTTTCCTGGATGTTTTGTGGTTTTATCATCAAAAGTAATAGATAAGTCACTCTAACCTTAGAGAAAGCAGCTTTATTATCTTTTCTTCACTCTGTACTAAAGAATCCATTTCTGAAATACAAATATAAACCATAATGAGATATTGCCTCACATTTGTTAGATTGGCTATTATCAAAAAGACAAGATATAACAAATATTGGTGAGAATGTGGAGAAAAGGGAGCCCTTATGCACTGTTGTTGGATATGTATATTGGTGCAGTCAGTATGGAAAACAGTATGGAGCCTCCTCAAAAAATTAAAAATAGAACTACTATGTGATCCAGCAATTCCAGTTTGGAATATTTACCCAAAGAAAATGAAAACAGTAACTCAAAAAGATATATGCATCCCTATGTTTTTCACAACATTATTTACAATAGCTAAGAAAGGAAACAACCCAAGTGTCCATCAATGGATAAATAGATAAAGGTAAATAGAATATTACTCAGACATTTAAGAAAAGGAAGTCTTGCCATTTGTGATAATACGGATGGACCTTGATCATTATGCTAAGTGAAGAAGTCAGAGAAGAACAAATATCATATGATCTTACTTATCTGTAGAATTAAAAACAATTAAAGAAAAAGCAAGATCATAGATAGAATAGATTTGTGGTTGTCAAAGGCACAGGGTTGGAAGGAGAAATTGGTTAATCAGTTGGTAAAACATCTGACTCTTGATTTCAGCTCTGGTCATGGTGTCATGGTTTGTGAGTTTCAGCCCTGCATTGGGCTCTGCCAAGGCTCTGCACTGACATATAGGAGCCTGCTTGGGATTCTGTCTCTCAGGCCCTCCTCCGCTGACTGACAGACTGACTCTCTCTCTCTCTCTCTCTCTCTCTCTCTCAAAATAAATAAAAATAAGCTTAAAAAAAGAAACCATATTTAAATACTGGATATAAACCTTTACTGGATCCTTTTTGAAAAAAATCAGCAGTAAAACAACAAACTGGATAGTGGGTGATATTAACTCCTTAAATCAGGTGTAAAAACAGAATAATGGCTAAACAGAAAATATTCTTATTTTTAGATATAAATACTGAAGTATGAGTGAAAGGTCATTCTAAGAGTAAATATTTCAAAATACTTCAGCTTCCACTCACCCTCCAAAAGAGATGACAGAAAGAGTGAAGGTTTTTAGTAGTTTTTATGTGGTGCAGATGATGGCTATAAATGCATGCTTTGCATTTTTCTATTTACTTTTCTTGTTGGAATTCATTCTTTTAAAGCAATAAAGTTAACCGCTACTATTTCCCACTTTTCTAATACCATGAGTGGATTTAATAGTGTCATTTTCATTTTTGTGGAAGAACATTTACCCGTCCATACTTTGCATTTGTGTTTCTCTTCTTTTCTCTAGAAATGTATAGTATACAATTTATTGTAATACCAAATGATTGTTTACTGTGTGCCTTGTGTACTCTAAGTGATTGACTTGTGTTAACTCTTAATCCTCACCACCACCCTATGATGCACGGGTAATGATACATTCCCTTTACATAGGGGAACAAACTGAAGTGTAAAGAAGTTAAGCGGCTTGCCTTCGGTCTCACAACCAGTGATTGGAGGATCAGGGATGGAATCCTTGGCAGTCGAGCTGCACTGCTCATGCTTTTAATCACTAAACTATGCTGCTTCTATCAAACAGTTTATTCCAAATACCTGGAAGTTCTAAGTTAATTACATTACAATATGAAATGCACTTACAGGAACAGAATTGTTTAAGGAAAGATTCTGTTAAGAGCAATACAAACAATTATAGGAATAAAGGAAGGGTTTATTTGAGAAGAAACTTTAATGGTTGAGGTTGTTTATTCGGGAAATGGGGCACAATGGCATATATTATATACTTCGTATGAAGCCCTCTATTACACGGAGATGATAAGACTTTTTTTTTTTTTTTTGATGCTGTAGTGACCCAAATGGAATACAGACTTTGAACTCTGACTCAATAAGCTATTGTAAGATATATAAAAATTTTAAAAATTGTTAATCAGGAATATGAATAATCTGCCCATTACCTCTGGGTTCAGAGAGGCCAGGACAGTGGGTTCTGAAGAAATTAGTATGATTTATTATTGCTTCCAAGTCTTATTCATTTCAATTTATCAGCATGACCTTGCTAAGACTCTTTAAAAAGCTTCTAGTGTTCACCTTGAGTTCTCTGTTCTGCCTTGGTTTGAACAGTGGTATAGTTTTATGGCCTCTTTTCTCCTTTCAGTTTATATTTGCTGGAGCAGGTCAGTCTCTGGTTTCAACTTTTCCTTCAGTCAAAGTCTAAATTGATCGGAATATTTAAGGTCAGTGGACCAGAATAATTTGTCCTTGGCCCTTTTATTTAAAAGTAGAAATATAAAGACTAGATTTATTTTACGAAAATAGGAATATAAAGACCTCTTTTCTAAAGCCAATTCTTTTACTGCCTGATGGGTGATATTAGCTGAGATGCAACTAAGGTTTGACATTCTCATCTTTAAATTTGGCAAAATGAAATCTATTTATTGCTCAGAAATGTGGTGAGCATCAAGTAAAACGAAGTATTTTCATAAGCTATAAACAGATGCCACAACTGTGTATTATATTATTAATTAATTGTTCATATTGTGTTAATTTTACTTTAAGCCTCTTCTAAAAAGTTTTCCTCTGAGACCTGTATTTCACTCTCAAAATATATACTTGTATCCATAGGCTATCTTTTTAAATAGTTTCTCATCCTTAAATGATGATAATGCACTATCCATGCCACAGAAATTGAGCTTGTTGCTGTTATGTATAAGCAGATACTGTACTTGGTTTAAGAGCATTTTCTAGTTCTCAGGTGAAGGCACATGTGAAAATATGGAAACCTCCATTTTACCCATCTTTGTAAAATTAGTGATGTGAAAATTGGGCATTTTTCATTTGTGGAGAGTTTGTGACTGAGCCCTTAGTGGCCATGTCTATTTAGACAAAATCTGCCTTGGCAATCCCAGCACACATTGACCCACTATTCCCTCAACACATATGTGTATGGATAGTATGTAGTTGCTGACCATTTCACTTCTGAGCACAGATATGTGAACCTTCTTATGGGAATTATGTATCTGGCCGAGAAGAAAAGAAATGGCAGGTTTTCAATAAATGATGATTAAATGTAGGAGGAATAAATTATTTCAAGTATAGTCTTTTGGCTGCAGATACAGTGTTCATGGTAGTATTCAAGTTTGGAAGTACAATCCGGAATCTATTAGTTAATTTGTTTCCTTTTATTAAAGATTTAGCAATAATAATAATAATGTTTTTATTAACTTGGTTTCTTTTTATGAAGATTTAGTAATAATAACAATCTAAAAATTTATTAATTATTCAATCCATACAGATATGTATGTGGAAGCTATTTCTGTAGGAAAACTTAAACCCTAGAACCTTGTTTATAAAATGTATTTATGACCAGTGGAGAGAGAAGATTATATGAATTTGACCACAATTTTATTTCTCTCATTTGTGGTAAATTCCTTTATTTTTTCTAAGATTTTAAGAACATAAAAGCTTATGCCCCTGCTCAAATTGCTTGCCTCTAGTATGTATTCTCCCTGTTGTCTAGTTATAGATTTCTGCATTCCAAACAATGATATTGGAAGAGAGTGCATTTAAGGATTTAAGAAATATGTTACGTGAGGGGCGCCTGGGTGGCTCAGTCACTTAAGCGCCCGACTTTGGCTCAGGTCTCTCTCAGAAATTTAAAAAAAAGAAAAATTAAGAAAAAAGAAATATGTTATGTGAAATTCTTTTCAGAACACTTAGACTACTTCAAATGCACTGTCTTCTGGTAGTTCATTAGTGAAATGGAACATTGTTTCTGTTAATGCAGTAAAAATGATTCCACATATTAAGAGGAAGAATCCAAGATTATTTTTTCCTTAAAGAGGAAAAAAAATAGTTATGTAACTAATGGCCATCTTCAATAGTTTTTTTTATTTCCATTATAGTAATCACAGTTTTTATTTTATTTTTGTGAGCATTTTGTAATACTCTAGTGAAGCAAACACAATTCATTCCATGGGATATGCGACAAGGTCATTATATTAAATAGCTTCTTCAGTTTTTGCTTCTTAATTTTCTTTGCTTGGCCTCATTTTAAATGAAAAGCAAACATTAAAATTTTCCTTGCAGTTTCACTCCATAAACAAAACTTCTTGCAAATCCGTCTTTTTATTTACCGTCAGCAGGAAAAAGATTCGTGTAAAAAAATAACCAATTAAGAAGTCATGTCTGTGAAGTCTTGTCCTGAAAAGGTTTTTGTTTGTTTGTTTGTTTGTTTTGTTTTGTTTTCTGTTTGACACAACCAGTTGAGACATTAGGTATTTTTTCCTCATTGAACACTTTGAGGCTGTATCTCATCTTACTCTTAGGTATTTGACAGCTTAGTGATACAATTTACTGACACAATATAGTGCTTTGTATTTTTTTTTCAGTAAAATGTTGGTCAGATTATATGTGCAAAGAGGATTGAATTAGTCAATGAAGTGACATTAATTTTAAAACCTGTCATTACAAATTCAGTTCATTATCCACCAGCTTAGCAAATTTTAAAGCTTATTTTATCATGTTAATGCATAGCCTTCTTTTATCAAATGATTACATTTTCTGATTTTACAGTACAAATGTCCTAAATTAAATTGGTTTTTAAAGATCAATATGTTTTGTTTGTATATGATCATTAAAATAGTTTGGAATAAGAAAAAGAATTTACAGGCAAGAATTGCAGTATAATTAGAATTAAATACTACAGTTAAATTTTTTGTTATATTGAATGATAACATCACATGTTGATATTTTTCCTTAATCATTAATGTGTGTTTGTTAAGGAATACAAAAAAGAAGATAAGAGCTTTTCATTTATAAGGACACCAAACTTTGAAAGTATTTAATAGTATTTTACCATTTTTATATTTGTTTTAAAACACTTATAATAATGTTATATC
Source organism: Hyaena hyaena (assembly GCF_003009895.1). Classification (NCBI taxonomy): domain Eukaryota; kingdom Metazoa; phylum Chordata; class Mammalia; order Carnivora; family Hyaenidae; genus Hyaena; species Hyaena hyaena. The sequence goes on from NW_024081320.1 coordinate 319,405, forward strand.
TATCTATATCTAAATATAAATCTATAAGTCTATATTTATATCTAAACCTATATCTATCATCTGTATCATCTCTGTCTATATCTATCTAGGTTGGTATCCTGCTTCCTTTATGTTGTATTGTAAGTACTTTTTAAGAATATTTTACACTTTTCATACTGGGGATGGTTTCAATTAGACATCAAAAGCCACATTTTTTATTTTTGTGCGGCTATTTGACATTCATGAGTGGGGAGCCTCTTGATAAAAATATACAAATATCACAGTTTTCAGACACATGAAAGTTGCCAAAAACCAATAAACACCTTGTCTCTTTGGGAAGAAAGGCAAAAATCAAGAATTCATGGAGAAAATGTTAATTACATATAAATTGGAGCATTTCTATGAAAAAAAGTTACTGTAATAGAAACTAGGAACAGTCACTTACATATGACATGTGAAGGAAGTTACAGTATTGCCAGTGGTTCAGGTACAGACCTTAGAAACGGGGTGATTAAGTTATGGGGAATTTACTTAGCTTTGATTTTCTCATAGTTATACGCCGGCATGAAGGTGAAAGGTGCTCACAGAATTTTCCTCTTTCCATCCTCTCTTAACCATTAGCTTTAATCCTGACCGTCCTATCAAAATTGTTCTTTTCAGTGTTCATGCTATGAGATCAAGAGATCAATTCTGAGTTTTCTCTTGATCTTTCAGCAGTCTTTGATACAAGTCATCTCTCTTCCTTGAAACGTTTTTTCCACTTTCTTGTAGGACATACCGCTTTCTAGTTTTCCTTGTATCTTTCTGGCATCTCTCTTCATTTTCTTCAGTAGTTCCTCTCTATTGTCCTCAATCTTGGAGATGCCCAGAGCTCGCTCTTTGCTATTTTTCTGTTTTCTGCCTGTGTTCTCTTCTTTGGTGATCTCTTCTAATTTGACATTAAATATTATCTAAGTGACAGTTCCTCCCCAATTTTTATTTTACCAAAATATTTAAAACAATTCTGGGCTGACGTATGTAGATACTTTGTCAGACATCTACACTAGGACGTGTAATCAATACCTCCAACTTAATATGTCTAATGCTAAATTTCTACCCTCTCTCACACATCCTGAAAGGTTTTCTGAAGCTTTTATAGCCTCAAAAAATTGCAGTTCCTTTCAGTTGCAAATGTAGAAAACATTGACTTCTTTTTCTCTCACGTCTTCACTTAAATTCACCAACATATCCTATGGGTTCTACCTTACATACATGGAGAATTTCACCTCTTCTCACTGCTTACCTAGTCACTGCCTAGTAAGTAAAATGCGTCCTCACTCACCTGGATTATTACCGTGTTTCTAACTAGTCCAACTGGCCCCTGTAATCTGTTCCTTGTACCAAAATAAGGATTTAGCTCCCTGTTAGCTGTCTGATCCCTTCTACCATTTTTTTTTTTTCTCTTTCTCAACTCCAACCTGTTAGCCTCCTTTCTGCTATATAAATTCCTTGAATTTCTTGCCAGAGGGCCTTTGCACTTCTCCCCTCTGCTTGGAATGTTCTTACTCAAGATCATCCACATACCTTGCTACCTTGGTTCTTTTAGGTTTTTTTACTAAAATGTCACCTTCTCAGTGAAAAGTTCTTTTGTCATACTATGTAAGACTTTTAAATCCTTACATAGTTTTGTTATTAGTGCATACTGTGAAACATACTATATATTGTACTTAGCACCTTCTGTTATCTAAGTCTTCAAAGCCAAGAATATTTGTTTTGTTCATTGCTTTGTTCCTAGCACCTAGAAAAAATGCTTAGCAGATAGGAGAGGCTCAATACATTTGTTGAATTAGTTAAGTATTTATTGAATGAATAAATTTTAAATCACTTAATAAATCTTCAGTTCTTAGTATTCACTCTTATCCTGTTATTATTTTCATTAATGTACATAGTATTATATATAATACTGATTAATCTTTTTCTGTAGTATTGGGTTTCTATCTTGATTGGATTTCTATGGGAGAAATCTCTTTTTTTAAAATATAGTGTATTGTCAAGTTGGTTTCCATATAACACCCAGTGGACCTCCCAACAAGTGCCCTCCTCCATGCCCATCACCCATTTTCCCTTCTCCCCCACCCGCTATCAACCCTCAGTTTGTTCTCAGTATTTAAGAGTCTCTTATGGTTTGCCTACCTCCCTCTCCTTAACTGTTTTCCCTCTGTCCCCCGCCCCATGGTCTTCTGTTAAGTTTCTCCTGATTCACATAAGAGTGAAAACATATGGTATCTGTCTTTCTTTGCCTGAATTATTTCACTTAGCATAACTCCCTCGAGTTCTATCCACATTACAAATGGCCAGATTTCATTCTTTCTCATTGCCATGTAGTATTCCATTATATATACAAACCACATCTTCTTGATCCATTCATCAGTTGATGGACATTTAGTCTCTTTCCATGATTTGGGTATTATTGAAAGTACTGCTATGAACACTGGGGTACGTGTGTCCCTATGCATCAGCACTCCTGCGTTCCTTGGGTAAGTTCCTAGCGATGCTGCTGCTGGGTCATAGGGGAGTTCTATTGTTAATTTTTGGAGGAACCTCCACACTATTTTCCAGAGGGGCTGCACCAGTTTATATTCCCACCAACAGTGTAGCAGGGTGCCCGTTTCTCCCTCCACATCTCGCCAGCATCTGTAGTCTCCTGATTTGTTCATTTTAGCCACTCTGACTGGCGTGAGGTGGTATCTTAGTATGGTTTTGATTTGTATTTCTCTATGGGAGAAATATCTTAAAGAATGGCCTACTTGTACTCTCGTATCATAGGAGGGGGGAAATACCCCCTTTCAGTCTTTCAACAAAATGTATGAGAGGTAGGACATAACGGGAGATGCCTGAGAGCGATGCCAGAATGAAATATTCTACACCCGAGGTGGCCTTGGGAGCTATATATTTCCATGTTATAATGCTAAAGATTATAAATATTTCTAAGATAACTTTGAATACAGTTTATAATATTTAATCCAATATAAGTGCTATTTATTAGAGGTAGGCATCTTAAAAGTGACCAAAATTATTAGAAAGGATGATACAGGTGAAATTCCCAAAGAAATTGAGATTATTCAGCCTGAAGAAAAAAGGGCAATGTCAACCTTTAAGTATAAAACAGAGGGCATGGACCAAATCATTTTTATAGCTACCAAAAAAAAAAAAAAAAAAAAAAAAAGAATAAGAAATTAAGAGATGGTCTTTGGCCCAAACTTCCTATGAGTTAAGAGTGGCTAAATAGTAAGCTGTGATATTAACAAAGTATCTTCACATGGTAATATTTAAAAGAGAAAACCTCTTTGTTGTGAAGGCTCCAGAATCTAAACCCTAAGAGGATTTTGGATATAAGATATGTAAACATATCTGCTGGATGCAATATGTTTCAGTGGACTTTCTCTCATACATTTACAAATAGTGAAGGCTAAAACCGTTCAGACATTTAATGCAACATCTTTGAGTATATAGGTTACTTTCAAAGCTTTTCCTCTAGAGGATGACAAGGTCATGTGATAGTAATCATAGTATCAGCTAAAATTTATTCAGCAAGCAGGTACTTGTGTTATTTAGTTCACTAAGCAATACTGTGAGGTAAACAACTATTTTTATATTTATGTTACCAGTGAAGAAACTGAAGCTAAGAGGTGCTGTAACCCACCAAAGGCCATGAATCTGATAATCTAATAAGGAGACACGGATATGAGCCCCCGTCTATTTTCTCCAAGTGGCAGTAGAATGTTGTATGCTCTGATGTGAATACAGCTGCTGGGTTGAGTGCTCAGTGACCCTGTGATTTCCTGTGACTTTTTAAATGTCATTGGCCTTCATTTCTTAACGTTTATGGAATGGAGAAGACTCTATCACCTGTATCATTTGTGTGGTGATGCATGTATAAAGGAAGCAGTGCCTGGTATATAGCAACTAGTTAGTAAGTGTAAGCGGTCAGAGAAGAATAGCTACATATCATGAGAAGAGAGAAGGAAGCTTTGTTTTGACTGATTGCATGATTTTAAAAAGCTTTATTGAAATATTTGCTTTTGGTTTGAGCCTTGAAATATAAACAACATTAAGCCAGTCAAAGAAAGTAGAGGGCAAAATGAAGTGGTTAAGAGCATGTGCTTTGGCATTAAACAGGCTTGATTTCTAGTCCAGGCCCTGCCAATTAATAAATAAATTCCTCAGCTTCTATTGCTACATCTTAAAATCAGGGCAGTAATGATAGTTACTTTCATGATGCTGTGAAGATTAGATTAGTCACTGTATGTAAAGAGCTTATAAAGCAGGCCTACCACATAGTAAAACCAGCTCTTTTTATTGTGAATTTACTTTTACTTTATGACAGATACTGTGGAAGCAATGAACAGTATGAACTGGCAGAAGGAGAGTAGTGGGTATATAGGAAACTATGATAGATCTCTGTAAATTAAAAATTAGCAAAAAATGTTATAAATGTAATTAAGAATATTGCAGTGTTTGCTGTTGTTGCTGTTGTTGTTGCTGCTATTGTTGTTAGAAATAAGCATGGGGTGCCTGGGTGGCTCTTTGAGCATTCGACTCTTGATTTCAGCTCATTTCATAATCCCAGGGTCGTGGGATTGGACCCCATGATGGGGTCTACATTGGGGTCTGCATTGAGTGTGAAGCCTGCTTGAGATTTCCTCTCTTTCTTCTCTCTCTGCCTCTCTCTCCCTGCCATCTCCTTCTCTTTCTCTAAAAATAAATAATGAAAAAAAAAGCATAAATTATGAAGCCTGCATAATTAGTCGTAAAATTGAAGAAAGAGATCCAGAAACAGTTAGGAATTATAAAATTAACTGTGTGTCAGCTGAAGTAGAGAAGTTCTCTGAGGAAGGATGTATTTTCTTTTATGATACGAGTGTATATTTGAAAATGCTCCTTTTGGGGCACCTGGGTGGATCAGTTGGTTAAGCATCTGATTTCGGCTCAGGTCATGCTCTCACGGTTTGTGGGTTTGAGCCCCACGTTGGGCTCTGTGCTGACAGCTCAGAGCCTGGAGCCTGTTTCAGATTCTGTGTCTCCCTCTCTCTCTGACCCTCCCCTGCTCATGCTCTCTCTCTCTCTCTGTCAGAAATAAATTAAAAAAAAGAAAATGCTCCTTTTATATTATGAATATAAGATAACTATGTAAGAAAAAATCGTTACTTCCTGGATACTTCTGCTATAAGATATCTCAGTGTCTATTGTTAATGCCTCCTTCTGAAAGCTTTGTATAGCCATTTACCAATGAAAACCTGATCCTTTTATATTTTGACTCAGAGCAAAATATTTGACACCAATGCCTCCTGAGTAGACCTTACCTTTTCCCTGAGTTTAAGTTGTGTGTGACTGATAAAACTGTCTAGCTTGAGGAACTGATATATCTCCTTTAGAACTTTGTATTCAATGTGTTACTAGAATAGTAGCTTCTCTAACAGTCTTTTGGTATGATTAGCATTTGTCCTAACAGTGTTAGAGGATATGACTGTGATAATAATCATATAAGACTGGTGACACACTTAGAGATGTCCTAGCTTCCTACTCCTCTGAGGGGAACTTACGGTTTCTTTTTTTTTTTATGTTTAATTTTATTTATTTTGACAGAGCATGAGTGGGAGAGGGACTGAGAGAGAGGAGGAGAGAAAATCCCGTGTAGGCACCATACTGTCAGTGCAGAGCCCCACGTGGGGCTTGAACTCCCAAACCGTGAGATCACGACCTGAGCTGGTCAGATGTTTAACGTAGTGAGCCGCCCAGGTGCCCTAAAGGAATTTTTAGTTTCAACTGTTGAAACAATTACTGTGTTTTTGAAATTGTGTAATTGAAAATGGTTATAATCATTCTTTCTAAGACTACAGGAGAAATTATTAGCCTAAACATAATGAACTAAATTAAATGATTTTGATAAACTTGATAAAAAAAGTACATAATTTCATCTAAAACACTGAATTTTTATATCTAAAATCTTATATGATCTATCTTAATTTTATATCTAAATTGCATATTTATTCCGAAAGACTTGAAGATTAAACTTCATTTAAGTAATTTTATGAATGGTGTGATACAAAATATCAGAAGTGATTACATAATATTTTTCTTTTGCTTATTTATAAAAAAATCCAGTGATGCCTATACTTCATTTTGTCAGGTTTTCTGAGACAAAGGCCTCAATTTAAAAAATGTAAGTTGAATTAAAAGCTGGTAATATTTAGCTAGATACACATCAAAACCACAATGAGATTTTTTTGATATTTGAAGAAGTTTTGCTCTTTGTTTGCCCACTATTTTCCTGGTAGTGATACTTAATCTCTTAAAGTGGCTAGAGTTGTGAGCATATAGGTTACGATGCCCACTATGTGTGTCACTTATTTCTGTCTTTTTTGAATATTGTGGATCTATTTTTTTTCTTGTGAATCTGCCAGTTAGTAACTCTGTTACATTGACAATGTTTTACATTCTTTGTGCTGCAGATTTATCACGTATTGAGTGATACTTATATGAATTATAAATTAAGATTTTTAAAACATATGCATGTAAAATATCTACTAACATATAAGAGGTTAAAAATTTTGTCTGTTTGCTAAAGACAGTTCTAGGTTTTCAGATGGATGACTTCTTTAATCATTAAAAAAAACTTTTCTTAATGTTTATTTATCTTTGAGAGAGATAGAGAGAGAGAGAGAGCATGAGCGGAGGAGGAGCAGAGAGAGAGGGAGACACAAAATCTGAAGCAGGCTCCAGGCTCTGAGCTGTCAGCAAGGGGATCGAACTTGTGAACTGGGAGATCATGACCTGAACTGAATCAGACACTTAATTGACTGAGCCACCCAGGTGCCCTTCTTTTAATCTTCTTAATAACACTTTGATAACTTGCAGTGTCGATTTTATAGATGAACAAATTGAGGTTCAAACACTTTAAGTTCATGCTGCTACAATCAGAGATAGAATTTGTAATCAGCACAACCAGGCTTTATGGGCTGTTTACTATTATTACATATATATTTTATAAGTTATATGGATTATTTGTGATAAATAATTGGGGCAGTGGTCAAACTACTCAGTAATAGAATATCCTGTTATTGTATGGTGATGATATGTGAAATGTGAAGTATTGAATATACAGGCAAGATTATGTTCATTTTGAGTAAAAGCCTACTGTTCATCTCTTGCTATCAGTTTTTTTAATAGTAATTAACTCATGTTTTTTGAATATTTATTTATACAGCATGTTTCCACAAGGCATTAAGTTTGTTAGAAAGCAAGACTTTCATGTTCTTTATTTTTATGCCACACGTAATATTGTAATGTCTAGAGTAGAGTAGATTTCAAGTAAATGTTGTGGAATGAATGAATGAATGAATGAACAACTAAATGAAGCCATTAAGACAGGTGGTGAATCTGAGGACATTCTAAATGTGAGTTACCATGTATACAAACAGGTTGGTGTTACAGGTGAGGACAGGACATTTGAAAGATCACCAAAATTCAGAAATAACAGTAAAGTTACTGTAGTGTGATGTGCAGTGGTTTTTTCTCTTCAGTAGTATCTTAAAGTCATCATCAAGTTTTGAATAGCTCTGTTGTGATTGATATTATAATGGATGTAATAAAGAATAATCCTGCACCTATGTTCCTCAAACTTTTCTAGCAATTATGACAAATCTTACTTCAGCCTTTGGCTCTAGGTTGAATTTCTAGAGGGAACATTAAGCAGTAGGATGTTCTCTAAATGACTTCCTGTCTGGCCCTGCCCCCATGCTTATCTGGTAAAGAAAATAGAACATGAGAAGGGTATTGTTGGCTAATTATCATTATCCTCAAGTCCTAAAATAATGGTTATGGCATTATGACTACCATGCAAGATGCTATTGCCTAGGCATCTTCTTAACTAAAGTTGGTTGTTCTGAACAGAAACAAAACAAAACAAAAAAGCAGAAAACAAAAAAAAGGAGATTGTAATGTTGAGTTTACTTGACTACTTACTTTGGAGATCACAGTGCAAAAAAAAAAAAAAATCCAAAAAAATCTTTAATGCTATCAACTACTCAGAAGTATGACTGACTTTTCTGAAATGTAAAATCTAATTTGCTTTAGCTCTGGAGAGCTGCTGAGGGGATCCATACTTCAGGAAATGGAAAGGCAAAGAGGAGTCTGTCAGCAAACACAGGGTATTTGATGTCGAAATTCATTTGAGCTAAAATACCTCAAAAAGAATCCTATCCATATATCACAGGCAAGGAAAGTATATCCTCCGTGGTGCCATCCCTGCCCTACATTTTCAGCTGGTCCAGGTGTACTTTACAGGAATGCTGTTGCGTGTCAGGAACTTTTAGCTTTTGAATCAGTGGAGTTTTGAGCAGATACTTTATGGCAGTAAATCTAAAGTTGATTCTGTTTCAGAACTAAAAGCAATTCCAAGAACTCAAGCTCTGCAGCCCAATATTTTCCTGCCTAAAATGGATAGAATTCTAGGATACCAGTTGGTGTCCTTGGAAGTGGCAAATACTAACCAAAAAAAGTAATTTTCCTTATCTTCTGAGTCTCTTTCTCAAGTATCAGTAAAAAATAGTCTTTCTGTTTTGTATGGTTAGAACTCTGTATGATTCTTGCAACATGTTCTGTACATAATGAATATAGATTGATGAGAGTAATGATGACAGGAAGAAAGATAATATTTATAGGGCTTAGAAAAGCAGTTATTGGGACGTCTGGGTGGCTTAGTCAGTTGAGCGACCGACTTCCGCTCAGGTCATGATCTCGCGGTTCATGGGTTTGGGCCCCTGCTTCAGATTCTGTGTTTCCTCCTGTCTCCTCCTCTACCCAGTTCATGCTTTGTTTCTATCTCTCAATAATAAATAAATGTAAAAAATTTTTTTGAAAAAAAAAAAGAAAAGCAGTTATTGGGGCTCCTGGGTGGCTCAGTCGGTTAAGCGTCTGACTTTGGCTCAGGTCATGATCTCACAGTCCGTGGGTTCGAGCCCTGCATCGGGCTCTGTGCTGATGGCTCAGAGCCTGGAGTCTGCTTCAGATTCTGTGTTCCCTCTCTCTCTGCCCCTCACCCGCTTGCTCTCTGTCTCTGTTTTTCAAGAAAGAAAGAAAGAGAGAGAGAGAGAGAGAGAGAAAGAAAAAAGAAAGAAAGAAAGAAAGAAATTAAAAAAAAAAGAAAAGCAGATATCTTAACTCTTCTTTTGAAATTGATTATAATCTAACTAAAAAATTAGATTTAAATTCCAGTATAGTTAACATCCTGTGTCATATTAGTTTCAAGTACACAATATAGTGATTCAACACTACTATATATCATCTGATGCTCATCAGGATGACCAGTATACTCCTTAATCACCATCACCAGTTTCTCCCAACCCCTACCCTCCTCCCCTCTGGCAACCATGCTTGTTCTCTACAGTTGTTGAGAGTAAATATTTTGGTCCCCCCCCCTCTCTCTCTCTTCTGCCTTCTCTCTCTCCTCCCTCTTCCCTCCCCCCAATTTGCTTTTTATTCTTTTGTGAAGCTCATTCACTTTTTCAACAAATGAGACTATTTATTAGGTAACTGATTTGAACTAGGGCTCACAGTTTACATTTTGATGATAGCAATTTCATGATATGCTAGCTACCCTGAAAAATAAGGTAGTTGTTTTAGGGGGGAAATTAAGACATTTTATTTTACTTTATTTTATTTTATTATTTTATTTATATATCTCTATTTAAATTTTTTTTAATGTTAGTTTATTTTTGAGAGAGAGAGAGAGAGAGAGAGGGAGAGAGAAAGAGTATGAGTGGGGGAGAGGCAGAAAGAGAGGGAGACAGAATCCAAAGCATGCTCTAGGCCCTGAGCTGTCAGCACAGAGCCGGATGCAGGGCTCAAACTCACATACTGTGAGATCATGACCTGAGCCGAAGACAGACACTTAACCCGCTGAGCCACCCAGGCACCCCAAAACATTTTATTTTTTAAGAAGACATAATGGTGGTTTAGTTGCTTTATTATAATACAATCCTCTCCCTTACCATATGTATAGGGTCAAAGGTTCTAGCTTTCTAGAAAGCCAAACTGTTATGGATTTAAGTGGCAATAATTAGTCTAGTTTTACAATCAGCTGCATGAACATCAATATCTATTGACACGCTGTAAAGGCACAAGTGGAATGCAGCCTAGCATACTGCTGGCTGTGCTGAGTTTTAATAGTGCATCTGTATCCTTTTTCCCAGTGGAAAATAACAGGATGTCGCCTTGTAATTTTTTTACTACTGTATAATAAAATATAGCCATAATAAATAGCATCTAAACAAATAAAGCAGATTTGGACTCAATCCATTTTGCCTTCATCACTTAGTATAGCCCAGGCTTTTAAGTACTTGTGTATCCTAAATTGGCTTAATTGGATCAAGTTGCATTTGACTTTCTTTGCCTGCAGTGAAGAAGAGAAAGATTTTAGTTTTATTTGCTATTTAATATTTAGGTAATATTTTCAGTACATTTGCCTGTTGTACTCCATTGTGCTATTAACACAGTTTGTCCAGATTGTAATCTAAATTGTGCTTTGATTAAGTTAGTTGACCTCTTAAGCTTATTGCTGCTGTTTTGTTATTGTAGCTATTATTATTCTTAACCCTAATGTTGATAATTAAATATTTTCAAACCAAGAGTGCTGTATGTTATTAAGAATTTGCACAATTGGCCATGAGTGTTCTGGGAGCAGGAATAATGTTTAATTCAGTTTTGTGGCTATTAGCTAGCCCAGCTCCAGGTTTACTGTGGCTTTCTTTGCTGGATTGATCATTGAATGAAAATGGCTATAAATCGTTTTCTTTACTTGAAATCTAAGTATATAAATAGTTTTTTAATGTATTATCAATTTTCATCCCTTTTAAACAAATAAAATATAAAGTTGAAACATAGAATTTAAAAGCTGTTGCCTATTACTAGGAATTTTGCAAAGCATTAGAAGAAAGAAATTGATTTTGCGGGTAAAAAAGTATTTCAGCCGAGTTTTGAAACCTCTTTTTTGCCACTGTCCTGGAAATATCTTATTCTTCTTTGGTCTTGATTTTTAACTGTAATAACCATAGCATGCTATTCTTACAGTTATAATAGGTGTATAATCATGTAAGAGAAGATGGAGATATGATTGTGTTTCCTATAAAACATGCTCATTTAGTTTTAAATAGTATTTTGAAGGAATAAGAAACAAATTTATTTTCATTTATAGTTATAAGTAAAGTCATGTTTGTGTCTTTTATCCTATACGAATTTGAGAAAATAATTTGTTAAGAGGAAAAGTAGCAAAAATAGAAACATTTTTCTGGGGGCCCCGGGGTGGCTCAGTCAGTTAAGCATCAGACTTTGGCTTAGGTCATGATCTCGCCGTTTGTGAATTCGAGCCCCACATCAGGCTCTGTGCTAACAGCTCAGAGCCTGGAGCCTGCTTCAGATTCTATGTCTCTCTCTCTCTCTCTCTCTCTCTGCCCCTCCCCTGCTCAGACTCTGCCTCTTTTTCTTTCAAAAATAAATAAAGTTAAAAAAATAAACATTTTTCTTATTTTAACTATTAATATTTCCTTTATCTTCTGCATGTGTACTTCAAAGCAAATTGGTTCTATTCAGTTGCAATGTAAACTATAATTTAGTACCAATTAAATTAAAAAAGAAAACTTAGTCTTTTAATTCAGGTAAAGAATTTCCCTTGTGTTACATTCTTTGACTTGTTATTCTGAAAAATACTGTTCTAATTAGATAGGCCTCACTTCTAAAAAAATTTTGTTGAATGCTTGCAGGCAACATTTTGTTTTTTTTAAAAAAAATTTTAAATGTTCTTTTAAATTTATATCTGAGAGAGAGAGAAAGAGTGAGTGTGAGTAGGGGAGGGTCAGAGAGAGGGAGATGCAGAACCTGAAGCAGGCTCCAGGCTCTGAGCTGTCAGCACAGAGCCCGATGTGGGGCTTGAACCCACAAACCGTGAGATCATGACCTGAGCTGAAGTCAGACACTTAACTGACTGAGCCACCAAGGTGCCCCAACATTTTTTATTTTTAAAAGTCCTATGAAGAAATATGTTCAACCTACTTCCCCCTCCCCAAAAGAAACAACTAATTAAAAAAAAAAACTATATAGCGTACACTGTTTGGAACGATTGAATGGATATCCCCCATCATGGGTATGTGATATCTAAATAACTTAAAATGTGGTTTACATACTCTTTTTTATACCAGTAGATAGATAGATAGATAGATAGATAGATAGATAGAGAGACATAGAGATAGATAGATAGGTATAGAAATAAAATATACTTAAAAAGTCATATCCTCAAAAGAGGTGAGTAAATGCACAAAAACATACACAAATCTTTTATACTTTATCAAAACGTTTAACATTTATTGTCTATTATACCAATATAATTTGTCCTCATTGATTGACGTTAAGGTTGAATTGTACATGAGTGAAACTTGAGTTAAATAGAGTCATGTTTGAGTTGTGGCTTCTTTGGGTTCAAAAAGTTTCCTGGGGGCGCCTGGGTGGCTTAGTCGGTTAAGCGTCCGACTTTTGCTTAGGTCATGATCTCACGGTTCGTGGGTTCGAGCCCCGCGTCAGGCTCTGTGCTGACTGCCAGCTCAGAGCCTGGAGCCTGTTTCAGTCTGTGACTCCCTCTCTCTCTGACTCTCCCCTGCTCACTCAGTCTCTTTCTCTCTCTCCTAGAAATTAAAAAAAAAAAAAAAAAAAGTTTCCTGAAAACTCGAGGCAAACATCTACCCAATTAAAGTGACAGAACTCCAGATGTTTGACAGTTTGAATAAAACTGTTTCCACAGTTCTTTCTGCGTAGTTTTCAGTTGTCCTTAGAGCTTAAGGAGTTTTCCTTGTTTGTGGTGGTTGTTTGTCTGTCTGCTGCTTCTGCTTCTGATTTCTCTTTGTTAGAATACTGGAGAACATAAACTAAGTCTTGATTGAAGACCTCTCTGTGAGTCAAGTTCACTGGGTTTGAGTGCACTGTGAGATTTTTTTTTCTTTTTTCTTTTAAATCTATTTCCTGATTTAGGACTGTTAAATTGGTCTGATTTCCAGATGGTGGAGTCTCAGATAAGGTGCTTATTACTGTGTAATGTAAAGCATGCCATTTTAAAGATTTCAGCACCGAAAATTTTCTGCTTGAAATCTTACACAAAGTGGGGAAATAAAGTTTCGTGTAATGAACTACAGGCAGTGTAAGTATGGGACAGAAAAAGAGGAGAAAGCAGGGTCGCAGTGCAGTGGAAATCTGATATGATATGTAAGCTAATCCCTTCAGGTTCTCCAGCTAAATTTCCCCCCCACCCCACTTGCTCAGAAGCATTTCTTTACTTCCTTCTTTCTGCTTTTTGATCCCACACGCTGCCCCCTGCGCAGTTGGAAAGCCCCCAAGAAACTTCCGCAGAGGTCATTTCTCTGAAGCTTTTCAGACTTTGGTTAGAATACATTTATTGATTTTTTTTTTTTTTTTTAAGGAGCAGAGGAATGAGAATTTTTGGAAGAAGCTTATCTGAGATTCAGTGTCTGGCTTGGTAATCCAAACTTTCTTAAACCTTTGAGAACACTTCATTAGACACCAGGTTCTCATCCTCAGTTAATACTTAAGATCCTGGCATACTGGATTTTCCTTGGAATTGAGATCAGGTGACAATTGGCTTCAGAGAAATGTGAGATAAAAATCATTTTTCTAGAATTGACGGAAACTGTATAAGTGTATAAACATTCAGTCATGTGTTTTATGTCTAGGTTAGCCACAAATGGAAAGTACATTTTTGTGAACTAAGAACCTGATGATTAAGGAAAGGATACTGTTTAAAGAAAAAGATCTTTTCATATAACAGAATTGTTGTTTTTAGGCATTTTTAAAACTCCCTGTTTACATTTTGAAATGCAGTAAACACAATGAGATATAAAAGGTGGATTTCAGTGTGTTCTACCAATAAATGATTACTTAAAAGTATGGAACGTAGGCACATCTTATTATAAATGAAAGTAGCATGATAACTTCTATTATTAGAGGGTTTGGAAACCATCATTATGATGCAAATGTATTATGTGCAGTTATAATTATAACATAGGCACTTTTGAGGGGTAAAAACACAGATTACATTGAATGATTGCTTTGTATATTGATAACTCAGAAGCTGTTTCTCAAGCAGAGAAAGAAAACCATATGTTGCTGAGGAAATAATCTTCCTGGAAACCCGCCAAGTCTTCTCAGAGTTAGAGCAGTGGGCTGCGTTGTCCTTATACAGGAATAAGCTAAAGCATCAGTTGATTCATTCCTAGGCTAAACTCAGAGAAAGGGGTGTTTGTAGGTCTGAAAGCTTTGCGTTAGTTTTGGATATCTGGTAATGAATAATGTCCCTACCTTTTAGTATCTTTATAAGCTGAAGGAGTACAAAAGAAACACATTTCTGGAAGAATTGCCAGTCAGGTGTACTACCTTAGCCAAAACCTGCTGGAATGAGAGTTTTGGTGTTATGTATGCCATGGACTTCTGATGAACTGATTGATTAATCAGGACACTGCCATTTCTGTGAGGGCAGAAACAATCTCTGTGTAGGGGAATTGCAAACCAAAGGAAACAAGTAAAAGGCCTAATCTCTGAATTTGATCTTAATAAATAAAAACTCTCCTCTCTGGGGGCACTGGGGTGGCTCAGTCGGTTGAGCGTCTGACTTCGGCTCAGGTCATGATCTCACAGTTCCTGGATTCGAGCCCCGCATCAGGCTCTGTGCTGACAGCTCAGAGCCAGGAGCCTGTTTCAGATTCTGTGTCTCCCTCTCTCTCTGACCCTCCCCTGCTCACACTGTCTCTCTCTCTCTCAGAAATAAATAAATAAAAAACAAAACAAAACAAAACAAAAAACCCTCTCCTCTGCGAAGAAAAGGTCTTTGTATCTACTGCTCTAATGATGCTTGATATTACCCAGTGGCTGGTATGTAGTAGACACTAATTAAGCATTCTTTTTCCTTCCCTATCCTGTCTTATCCTACTTTATTGTATCCTAGCTTATTCTGCGCTCTTTTGCTCTCCTATCTATGTGTATATGACAGGCAAACTGTCACCATAATAAATGTTTGCGCTTATCTTGCCTGAATTATAACTTCTTTTGGTATTCATCAATATAAAATGTAAAAGGGTCAGGCTTTTATAAGTGAAAATGTTGTGTGTAATGTACTGGTTAAGCTTTCAAGATTATTTCCTGTTTTGGAATATCTGAGGTCCTTTCTCCCAGTCAATAAACTATGAGTTGTCTATTTTTAATATTGTTTATACTTTTGTTGGCTGTTCCAAAAAATACTAATTATATTTTTCAGTGGGAAGGATGGGTTATGAGTAATTTATGTTAATTATCATGTTAAAGATGGAGATACTAAGGGCTAGAAAAGGTAAGGGATTTTAAATAATAATAGGCAGTATGTATGTTTTCATATTGATCAGTGTGACACATTCTTTCCTTTTATTTTTCCCTTCTTTTTGCTTAGTTTGCATTCATCTTGCTCTTAGATGCTTAAGCTATGAATATACTTTTAAGCACTACTTTAGCTGTATCCCGTTAAATTACAATATGCTCTGCTTTAGTTTTCCTCAGTTGAAAACTATTTTCTAATTTCTCTTGTGACTTTTTGATGCATAAGGTATTTATAAATGTTTTTTAAATTTTGAAATGTTTGGGAATTTCTAAAAAAATTTAGATTTTATTCTGGCTTGGTCATACAGTTTACTTTGTATAATTTCTATTCTTTTAAATTCATTAAGGTTTGTTTTATGACCTAAGTGTCTAGCTGGAGGTTAGGGTGAGAGAGAGTGAATTTCCAGGTAAAAATACTACAGGATCCCCACTCTTCTTACCAAAAGTAGAGTAGTTTTTTCTGGCAAAAATACTTAATTTATTGGATGACTGGACAGTTTCTATAGTCCCAAAACAAATTTTTTTTGTAGATTTTGTCCAGTTTTATTGTTGATTTAAAATTAAAACCAAGATACCTTCCTTTATACAATGGCTTACATTCATGGGGGCAGAAAATGATCTCATATTAAAATTTAATACATTGAGGACTAGACTTTGTAGTCTTGATTTAAAATGCACCAGAAGATTATGGGTGTGTTTGTACTCAAAATGTTGAAGCTAATTTCTTTAGAGGATGAGACCTTAGCATACTATTAGCATGGTATTCGAAGAGTGAGCGTAGACAGGTGCCTGGGTGGCTTAGTCGGTTAAGTGTCCCACTTTGGCTCAGGTCATAAATTCCTGAGTCTGAGCTCCGCATCAGGCTCTGTGCTGACAGCTCAGAACCTGGAGCCTGCTTCTGATTCTGTGTCTCCCTCCCTCTCTCTCCCTGTCTCTCTCTCTCTCTCTCTCTCAAAAATAAATAAAACATTAAAAAGACTAAAAAAGCAAAACCAAATTATAAATGTAGAGGACTACACAACATCCTTGGTGCATAAACAAGCCACTCTATCTGGAATTATCTGTCTGAAGAACCAGTGTTTTGTGGATTAATGAGCAGAAATCATCATGGGAAAAATGAGGTCTTAGATTATTCTGATAGCTCTTTGCAAGGTAGCTAAAGTGGGGATAAAATAGTGCTATAAGAATAACAAGGTGCAATTGCAGTATACCAAGTATGGTGATCACATGTTTGGCAGGAGGTCAGACTAATTGTAGGATGCCTTGGGATTTTGCCTTAGCACTGTTACCTTATAACCATGATAATCCTTATCAGTGGCTCATTTCTCATCTGTAAAATTATTAGACATAAAGATAAAAACCAAACTTGAACAGTCTACTGAGAACATAATGGTAGTGGTACATGATAATAGTTATTGATACAGAGTGAAAGTAGAAGATATTTGAAGATGACTCATAGACTAGTAGATTGAGAGACAGAAAGGGGGCAGTTGGAAAAATAACATCACAGCTAGAGAGACAGCACTGGAAAATCTAGTAACAGAGGTGGAATGCTGTAAAAGCAGTTAATGTGTCTATTTACAGAGTTTTGACTCATATTTTCTTATTTAACTTCTAAGTAATTTGACATGATAGATATGCAGGCTATATACCTCATTCTACAGATAATAAAATGGTGGCCTCTAATATTTAACTGTTCTAAAAATGATTTAAGGACTCTCATAGACAAAAAAAAAATATTACCTTATGAATAGTTTACTAATTCACTTAATGTTTTTTAAATCTCAGTTCTCACTGATCTTTTAAAAATTTTTAGTGTCATCTTAGGCTGCAAACCATCTCTTACCTGACACTAGAATGATCTTTTTAAAGTATGAGTTCTTCATTTCTTCCTGAACTTTTATTGGACAGTTCAGTGGGAGATATCGCATAAATATAATTAATGCAACACAGACCAAGACAGTAAAATATCTTTTCATCTTAATTCCAGACTAATTTTTACTTGGATTCCCTGGAATATCATTTAAATATTAGAATGTGAAGGTGCCTTCAGACCACAATCAATGTTTTGAAATTCTGAGATAATTATTTCATAAAGAATTCATTTAAGGAAGTCTATTATTTTTCATTACAAGCATCTTTTTATCTAATACAGACAGTAATAATCAGCACAGTGCTGTTTGAGAAGCTGGAGGGTATAGACAGAATTTGGATTAGTTGTATTCAAATTCTGGCTTTGATACTCAATGTCTCAGAATACTTATTTGTAAAATAAACAAGGTAATGTTCATACTAACCTCAGGAGTTTTATGAGTTTTATAAAGGTTAAGTGCAGATATAAAATGACTAAAACCTTAAAAAATAAGGTTAAATGGGAATGTAGAATGTTCAAAAATATGCAGTGTTTAAAAATTTTAAATATTACAAAAAGTGTTTGGAGGATATAAAATCTGTTTCTTTTTCTCTCATTCTGTTCTCATCCCTCAACCACGATGTAAATATAAACTCTGCTATTTTTGTCTGTTCAGTTCACTCCTGAATCCATAGCACCTAGAACTGTGCCTGGGCACTGAGTAAATATTTGATGCAGTAATGGATGAATGAACGAATGAATGGGTGAATGAATGAATGTTCTTTACTTTTTAAACTTGCTATCTCAGAATTAGAAAACTTGCCTTTCACATTTTTCTTTATCATATATTCCCATAATATATAACTAAAAAGTTGGTGAATCAAGTCTTACCATTAGATTTTCCTTTTTGCTTTTATATACGTGTTTATTTACAAGGTTTTTATCTGAAGGATAGATTTATTTAACTTTTAATTTTAATTAAAGCAATCTAGTACTCAAGTATTCCCATCTCATTTACAAAGCATAGAGTGAATTTCAATAATTGCTAGTGAATTTCTTTTTATGACACTTTTGAATGGTGATGAAAATAAGAAAATATAAACACACCAGTTTTCTATCCTTTCTGAATGCTTTCCTTTGAAGTAGTCAAGTTGCTCAGAAACAATTCTAGTATTTCCTTTTAAAAATCCCTTTTAGGGGCCTTTGAGTGGTTTATTCAGTTGAACTTCTGAGTCTTGATTTTGTCTCAGGTCATGATCTCCTCGTTTGTTAGGTTCAGCCCACATTGGGCTCTGCACTGACAATGCGAAGCCTGTTTAGAATTCTCTCTCTCCCTCTCTCTCTGCCCCTCTCCTGCTCATGCGTTCTCTCTCTCCCTCTCTCCCTCTCTTCCCCTCCCTCCCTCAAAATAAATAAACATTAAAAAATAAAAATAAAAATTTCTTTTAGATCAAGTTTACTTATTGGGAAAGCAATTTATCCTAACACTTCATGCTGATAGAACAGTTACCATTTGATATGATTTGATATGACCTCTTCCTCCCTTCCTTTTGGTTTTCAGTTCCCTTCCCCTTTTCCTTTTCTGTGATTTACCACAGACCTGGTCTCCTTCATCTTAGGAAGCTGTTACCCTGCGTAAGTTTGTTCTTCTGTCCGAGTTGTCTACTAACTCTTAATTGCCTAAAGGGGCTATAATTGAATGAAGCATTGAGACAGTTATAGCCAGATTGTAAATTAGAGTCTCTGATCTTGTAAACAAAAAGAAAATGTACCTATAAAAACAGTTATGTAAAGATAGTTATATAAACAAACTCAAAGACACATATAATGATGCACTTTTGTTCTTGGTCTCAATTTATGTGAGGCCAATACTGACAGTTTCCAATAAATACCCAAAGATTTTTTAACTAAAAATAAAATATTTTGTTTACTCAGTCAGCATTTTTGAAGCCCTGTTAACTGCTTAGTTCTTCAGGAGGGGGTAATATCAACTGAAGAAGTAGTCACAGCCTCTGTTCTCAAGCACTTGTAGGTGTTCAGCCAAATACAAGAATATACAAAGTTGTATGGGAGCATCAGGAAACATGAGACTGCCTCTATCTGTGGTGGAGTGTGTTTGGTGCTGTTAGGGAGAACTTCATGGAATAAGTCATATTTGGATATCAGAATGTATTCCTTTATTGGGAGAAACAAAATGTTAAGGGTGAGGATATTTCTAGGAGAGCCTGTGCTGTTATTACCCATTATCAGACATGTAGAATGTTGGTAAGATTGGATGGGCTTATTCTTCAAAAACCAGGAAACAATACCTTATGTGTACAGCCAAGAAATTGACTAAAACAGCTGCTCACATTTGCCTATTCAAGTAGCCAAGTGTGTCATTCAAATATGGAATGATTTGCTCGTGGTATAAAACCTCACTAATTGGCCAAATATGGGTGGGTATTCACTAGGAAAATATAATCTAAAATCCTCAAACAAAATATAATGCTTTTGTTAGTGAATATACTTGCCACTAATTTATTTTCTTATATATCTGATGGTAATCAGTAGTGATTCTATAAAGAACTTAATTTTAATTTATGCTAATGAGTTTCTCCACATATCTAATTCCTTATCAATATGGGGACAAGATTATAGAATAGATGTTAGATACTGTCATTGTTTTGGCACATATGTGATTACTTAGGCTTTTGCTAATAGCATACTACTACTAATAGCATAATAAATACTAAGTATCATAATAATTAACTAATGCAGCTGATGCTCATATAAAGCACTTAAATGGACTCACTAGAAAGTTAAAACTTGATATGACCAGTGGAGAACCATTAGAACACATTTAAATTCCAAAGAAAATACTATGAAGGACATTACTCCTTTTTTTTTTTTTTTTGGTAACATGTTTGCCATATTGATATTAGTTCAATGAGAAAAGAAATAGAAATATTATGGCAATTTAAAATAAAGACAAAAAAATTCCCTTTAATCCTATCACATAAGCCTTTTTTTTTGTTTATCCCTTTCTATTTTTAAAGTCTAAATTTGTTTAAATTATTATAAAGACGGTCTCTGCGTATATACATAAATTCACAGATCATGTATTTGTATGTATTGATTAAGTGGCAAGATATCTGTTTCTCATTTTTTTTTCCATAGCAGTTCTAATGATAAAAGTGATTAAAACACAAAACAGAAGGGGCGCCTGGGTGGCTCAGTAGGTTAAGCGTCCTACTTCGGCTCAGGTCATGATCTCACGGTTTGTGGGTTTGAGACCCGCGTCAGGCTCTGTGCTGACTGCGAGCTCAGAGCCTGGAGCCTGCTTCGGATTCTTTGTCTCCCTCTCTGACCCTCCCCTGCTCACTCTGCCTCTCTCTCTCTCTCTCTCTCTCAGAAATAAAACATTTAAAAAAACAGAAAATTTCTTAGAAGGCATAGAATTTATTCTATTTTTTTATGATCTATTAAAAATTTTTAATGTTGAGGTGCCTGGGTGGCTTAGTTGTTTAAGTGTCCGACTTTCGCTTAGGTCATGATCTCGCGGTTCGTGGGTTCGAGCCCCGCGTCGGGCTCTGTGGTGACTGCCAGCTCGGAGCCTGGAGCCTGTTTTGGAGTCTGTGACTCTCTCTCTCTCTGACCCTCCCCTGCTCACACTGTCTCTCTCTCTCCTAGAAATAAATAAAGCATTAAAAAAAATTTATAAAAATTTTTAATGTTTATTTTTGAGAGAGAGGGACAGAGCGTGAGTGGGGGAGGGGCAGAAAGAGAAGGAGACACAAAATCTGAAGCAGGCTCCAGGCCCTAGGCTGTTAGCACGGAGCCCAGTGTGGGGCTCGAACTCAGAAACCATGAGATTATGACCTGAGGCAAAGTTGGACGCTTAACCGACTGAGCCACCCAGATGCCCTTTTAAGATCATTTTTAAAAAATTTCATTTAGGTGTGCCGGGATGGCTCAGTCGGTTAAGCGTCCTACTCGGCTCAGGTCATGAATCTCAGGTTTGTGGGTTCAAGCTCTGTGTCAGGCTCTGTGATGACAGCTAGCTCAGAGCCTGGAGCCTGCTTCAGATTCTGTACCTCTATCTCTCCCTGACCCTCCCCTGCTCACGCTATCTCTCTCTCTCCCAGAAATAAAACATTTAAAAAAATGAAAAATTTTATTTAAATTTTAGTTAACATACAGTGCAATCAATATTGATTTCAGGAGTAGAATTCAGTGATTCATCACTTACATACAACACCCAGTGCTCATTACAAGTGCCCTCCATAATATCCATCACCCATCTAGCATATCCCCACCCACCTCCCTCTATCCAACCTGTTTGTTATCCTTAAGAGTCTCTTGTGGTTTGTTTCCCTCTCTCCTCTTTTTTCCCACTTCCCCTATGTTCATCTGTTTTGTTTCTTATATTCTACATTATGAGTGAAATCATATGATATTTGTCTTTCTCTGACTTATTTCGCTTACCATAATCGATTCTAGCTACCTGCATGTTTTTGCAAATGACAAGAAGAAATCAGAGAATTTATTATAAATTCTTTCAGCTTCTTTTAATTAGGAAAATACTTAAATTCTCATACCTACCAAATTCATTAATTATTCCCAGTGTACATTACAGCAGGTTAGATGTTTGAGAAAGATGTGTCATAGGTAAACTGAATTTTGTTTTTATACCATGGTTCTGCTACTCTACCCCAAGCATTGTGGGAAAAAATACACTTGACCAGCAATATGAAATACATAAGTATACTCAATAGTCCTACAAGTATAACCATAAATTAGTATATTTTTATCTAACCGTCTAATGTATTTTTTTTATAGGAATGTTTAAATGTTCAGTAAATTGGAGGAAAAGAACATGGGCTTTTAGCTACTGAAGAGCAAATTAAGGTAACTATTAGATTATTTTTTGCCAAACATAATTGTTATTTCAGTGTATTTAAAATGTTTACATTCAAGTTAATATATGTTTTTATGAAGATCACACTAAAAATAGTTTAATGAGTTATTTAAATGGAATTTTGTAAATTTTTTGAAAAATAAATTGATACTTCTTGTGGACAAATATGTAAGTAATGTAGTTCGAAATATTTGGTGGTTGTGAGGAAGTATACTCTACCTCGATGAAAAATAAATGTGCTATTAAAATAATTTATATTACATATTTTAATAACAAATGATTTGCATCTTACTCAGCAAATCATTTGAAGACAAATAGGCCTCTATATTAATCAACCAAGAATAAAATTGAAATTTCCTTTCTTCTTAATATTACCAAAGTAAATCTCTGTAAAGTGACCTTGTAATATCTATAATATAAATTATTATAGATACACAACTTAAAAGCAGAAATACCAATTTTCTTATTCACATTAAATCATGTTCATTTTGAGTTGTTGATATAATTGGTTTTATTATAAATTATTATAAATCTGTTTTCAACGATTCTGTACTTTTTACTTTGAGTACTGTTTTAAGATGTAAGAATATTGCACTCAGCAGACATTAATTTTTTCTAATTAGTATTCCTTCCTTTAGATATTTTTGCCTTAATTTCCTTGCCACAGATTTCTTCAGGATATATATTCACATAGACAAACATCTTGTTTCCCATGGTAGATATGATCAAATCTACTTTATTTGTATTTACTAGCTTATCTGTATATTAACAGATAAATTTTGCAGGCACTCTTTTACTATCTTGAATAGGAAATGGGTTTTTGGTACTTAGTGAAATTAACAAAAAATATGCTGATTCAATCATTTTTTAAAAAATTCAGCCATGTGAGACTTAGATGTACTTGTTCTGGAGATACTAAATGCTGGTGGGAAAGATATGAAACTCTTTAGAAATTACTGTATACATTTCACAAAAGTCCCTGACAAACTGTTAAGGAAACAAAGTTGGGAGCAAGTCACTTTTGCTGGAGGCCCTTGAAATCTTCATAGAAGTTATGAAGTCACTGAGGGATTGTTGGAGCAGGGAAGATGAGGTCATGCATTCCAAGCCAACGGAATAGCTTATGAAAGTGTACATAAAGGAGCAACAAATGGCCATTGAGAGATTGATATTTCTAATGTTGCTGAAGGATTACTCATGCAGTGGGACAGTGTTAGGAGATGAGCCTGGAAAAGTAGGTTTGGAGCAGCCCAGGCAATATCACGTTTGCAGGACTGGAGCTTAATTTTCCAGCCAAAGTCTCTCTAGAACGTTTATGGTGTGAGAAGATTTCAGAACCTTTCCTTGATACTTATTTCCATTAAGAAATGTAGACAAGGGGCTCCTGGGTAGTTCAGCTGGTTAAGTGACCGACTCTTGATTTCGGCTCAGGTCATTATCTCAAGGTTTTGGGTTTTTGAGCCCCATGTCAGGCTCTCCACTGACAGCATGGAGCCTGTTTGGGATTCTTCCTCTGATCCTCTCTCTCTCTGCCCCTCACCCGCTCATACTTTCTCTTTCTCTCAAAAATAAATAAACTTGAAAAGAAGTATAAGAAATAATTGAGACTTTATAATATTTAACATAATGACCGCTACAGGCACCCAAATATGAAGTTTCTAGATGATTCATAGGGAATTTTTACAGTGTTAAATGACTGACAGTGTTTGCTTCATTGTTTAATTATGTTATATTTATATTCCATAAATTCATTCTTTTAAAAAGGGTACAGTTTTTAGGATATTCACAAAGTTGTGTAACAATACCACTATCTAATCCAGAATGTTTTTATGTTTCCTGAAAGACACTTTATAACTCATGAGCAGTTACTCACTGTTGCCTGCTTGCTGTGTCTCCTGGTTACAGATTTACTGTAAAAAATGGAGTCATAAAATGTGTGTTTTTTTATATCTTCCCACTTTACTTAATATATTGTTGTCAACTTTTACCCTTGTTATGTAAATCAGAAAATAATTTTTTAATGTCTGAATAATATTCCATTATATGGATATACCGCATTTTGTTCATCCATTTATTAGTTGTTGGACATTGTTTTTTTCCTATTTTTTGGCTATTATGAATAATGGCTGCTATGAACATACACAAGTTTTTATGTAGACATATGTGTTTATTTCTCTTGGATATTTACTGGGGCTGGAATTGCTCCATCATGTGGTAACTGAATGTTTTAATTTTTGAGGAACTTCCAAACTGCTTTCCAGAGGGGCTGCATCATTTTACATTTCCCACCAGACATGTGTTCATGTTTCACCATATCCTTGCCATAAGTTATTGTTATTTTGATTATCGCCATCCTAATGGAAATCAGATGGTATCTCACAGGATTTTGATGGCAGTGATTGTTTCTAAGAATATCTTAGTGTACTGATTTGATATTATATGTGTTTGGATAAGTGTGTTAATTGAATTAATGTCAATTTTTAAAGTTTACTGTTTTTTTGATAGAGAGTGTGTGTACACATCTGCACATGGGGTAGGGTCAGAGAGGGAGGGAGAGAGAGTCCCAAGCAGGCTCTGCACTAGTAGCGGGGCTTGATCACAGGGGCCTGAACCTGTGAGATCCTGACTTGAGCAGAAACCACGAGTTGGATGCTTAAATGGCTAAGCCACACAGGCACCCCAAATTAATGTTAATTTTTAACTATAGTACTCATATTTAAACAGTTGATTTTATGAACTGTTAAATAAAAATTACAAATTGAAGACTCTTTTATTAATACATGTCCAAGTAAACAACAATAATTACAAAAAACTGCACAGTTGATGTTTCCCTACTCCTATTATAGGATATTTTTCAGGTTCATTATTTGATATAAACATTAATAATCTACTTAGATTTATTAAAGATAATTAAAAATTATAATAATCAAGAAAACTATGAAATAGGGATTTGTCTCTTATATCGTAAGTGATGAAACTTGTCCTAAGAACAAATTTTGTCTTGGGGCTCCTGGGTGGCTCAGTGGGTTAAGTATCTGACTTTGGTTCAGGTCATCATCTCATGGTTTGTGGGTCTGAGCCCCGCGTCAGCCTCTGTGCTGACAGCCTGTAGCCTGTATTAGATTCTGTATCTCCCTATCTCTCTACCCCTCCCCTACTCATGTTCTCTCTCTCTCTGGCTCTTAACGATAAATAAATGTTAAAAAATTTTTTAAACAATAACAAATTTTGTCTTGAGTATAAGTTAATGGTAGAGCACAGCCACATGAATACAAGACTTAATGACATTTGGAGCACAAATAACCAGGGTTTTCAGCAGTGTTTAAAGTCATGTTCGGTCAGGTCATTTACAGATTTTCACTGAACTTTGATAAATGTTTAGACGCTTTATTTGAAATTTCCTTTAGAGGATGAATCAAATCACTGGAAAAAGCCTAGAACCTCCTGCTGTGGTCAAAATGGCTGAAATCACACATGTAAAATTATATGGGAACAATAAAAATGTATTACATTCTCAGTAAATACTGTTGGAAGACAACAGTAAACATATTGCTTTTGTCAAAAAAGTATTGAAACAAATTATGTTGTATGAAAGATTCACTTTAAAGTATATCTATTTCCATATCAATTTATGATCAATTTATGCCAGTTTAGGATTTTTGCTAGATAATTTTTTAAAATCAGAATGATTTATGTGTAATTCACGTGTAGTAAAATTACTCTTTTCAATGTACAATTCTGTTTTGATAAACACACAAAGCTGTGTTCATCTTGACACCAAAATCAAGATTGAGGACGTTCCTATCATCCCTGGAGGTACTCTCGCACCCCTCTCTAGTTCCCATCTTCCACCACTGTCTGCCCTGGGAAACTTTTAGATTCATTCTGTTTTTTTAGTAATGAAATACAAAACCACTTGTGAGAGAAAGCAGAGCAGAGAGGTCCAGTTTTGAAGACAGACACTATGTAGTATGACATTGGAGGGATTACTTATTCTCTCTGTACTTCAGTTCCCTCATTTGTAATATGGGGTCGATAAAATTATGTACTACATGTCATTTAAAATAGAGCTAGGCATATCGAAGCACGTACAAACACTAAGTGCTTGTAAAATAAACTATAGGTTTTTGTAGGATATGTTGAAAGTGTCAAAGGTACCTCTTTGAACGGATTTAACCCCAAAGTGTCAAATTGAAGTTTTCAGAATAATAAAATAATTCAAGAGGCGCCTGGGTGGCTCATTCGTTTAAGTGTCTGACTTGGGCTCAGGTCATGATCCCACAGTTCGTGGGTTCGAGCCTCACATCGGGCTCTGTGCTGATAGCTAGCTCAGAGCCTGGAGCCTGCCTTCGGTTCTGTGTCTCACTGTCTCTCTGACCCTCCCCTGCTCGCGCGCTCTCTTTCTCTCTCTCAAAAATAAATAAAAAATTTTAAATTAAAAAAATAATTCAATAATAAGGACCATTCAGAAATCTCACTCTCAGAAAACTTAAAAAATTTATTTATTTTAAGAGAGACAGAGAGAGAGAGTGCATGCACAAGTAGGGAAGGGGCACAGAGAAAATCCCAAGCAGGTTTCATTCACACTGTCATTGCAGAGCTGGACATAGGCTTGAACCCATGAACTGTGAGATCATGACCTGAACTGAAATCAAGGGTCAGATGCTCAACTGACTGAGCCACTCAGGCACTCCATTCTCAGGAAACTTTTGCTTAATAACTCCATTCTTCCTGCTCCTTAGGCATAAATCCTTGGAGTGAAGCTCAAATTTTCTTTTGCACACATTGCACATCTATCAGCAGATACTGTCTGACTACTTCGGAACCTCTCCTTGGCTATTACTTCGGTTGAGATCACAGTCCCCTCTGGCCTAAAGAATTACAACATCCTTCACTTTTCCTTGCTACATCATTTTCGGTGTTCAGTGCTCAGAGCCCTGGTCCACCTTCAGTCTCCTCTGCATTCCAGATATCCTCGCTTCATTGCCATTTGCCGGACACACTAGGCTATTTTACTTGGGAACCTTAGCATATTGCATCCTCTACCAATCACCATTCTCCCCATGCTTATTTCCTAGGCTCTACTTATCCTCTATTCAGGGCAGCCTTCCCTGAATATCCTGCTTTACTTTTCTCCAGATCAAATACTACCACATTACACAAAATTTTGTTTATTGTCTTTTCCCATTAGTTAATATGTTCTAAATATCTTCTCTTGAGAGCATCCTTTTAATTTCTATTTTTAAGTGTCTTCTGTATTGGATAACTGACCTTATTTGTGGATTTGGATATTAGAAAGGTAACTAGGGAGACAATGTGGGTGACTGTGGCCGTCAGCAGGATGGAAAATCATCTGGAAAATACCAGGTTGAGATATAATGAAGACCTGGTTTAAGACAACAGCCCTGGGGATCGAGTGGTAGTAATACGTTTGAGACTATTTAGAAGGTAAATTGACAGGTCTTAGTGACTGATTGCATTTCAGGAGTGAGAGTTGAAGTCTCAATGGGATGTGTCTCAAGTTTGAAAGGGCAACCCCATGGCTGATGGTGCCATTTACTGAACGTTAGGGAACAAAGTTCTTCGTGTTTTTTTTTTTTTTAACAAAAATCATAGTTAATGTTTTTCTTTTTACAGAAATAATATCTAGAGCTAAATATTAATTTTTATCTCTAGATAGAAGTGATCTCTACAAATATAACACTTGAACTGAGGGTCATTAGTTATTGTTTCATTTCTTTACCATTTATTTATAGAAATTAAAAAAAAAGTTTTGGTTTGCAATGAAATTACATTTTCTAATTAATTTGAAAACCAGTCAGAAAGTGCAGGATGTCAAAACTGGCCATGGGGATAGTAAAAGCACATTAATTATTCAGATAGTCTTCCCTGCTTATTCCATTCTTGGAGATATAGTGGCTGTCAGAATCTGTCAGCTGTAGAGTTAGTGCCCTTCAGAATTTACATGCGTAAATGGTGACCTTTGGAAATTTGCATAAAGATAAGTCTGGCATTCAAATGATAGCTGCCAGTCAGTTGAGCAAAGCAAAATTGTCAGCCACTACTTAAACCACAGAATGGGCCAGGAAGCAGTAAACAGCAAATGAAGTATATACAAAACAACCGTAGTTCTTTTTTCATCAAAAATGAAAAGAAAACGTGTTTTTAATAGAGTTTTTGCAGACGAAATAAATTATAACCAAAAATTTAGTATCTTTGGATCTGTATTTTTTGTAGACACAGCTTTATTCACTAAACATTTTTGTTAAAATAACTAAACTTAAATTTTAATCATATAACGAAAATTAAATTTTAATCATTTAAAAATATTATATTTTATATGGTAAAATAGATGTCTACACATTATAGAAAATTTAGTAAATATTGCAAAGAGAGAATATTAATACGATCCATAACCCCACAACCAGAGGAAACCATGTTTTAGTGTAAATTCTTAGTTATTTTGTAAATAAACTAATAGACGTGCACATATATGAGGATAAAAAATGTTTAAGTCATTTTTTTGCTGTTATTATGCTACGTTTTACTTATCACTTTTTGTATATAAGGAATATTCCCTCAAATAGATTTTCAGTAGTAGAATTACTAGATCCTTATGTATCACTCTTTTTTTAAAGCTTTTGATATGTGTTGTTAAAATTTCTTTTCAACTTTTATTTTTAAATGATGCCTATTTGCTTTGCTATTAAATGAAGGTCTATCCTCACCTTCCTTTAATCATTTTAAAATTTTGTAATTTAAATATCTGATAAAAGCTTAGCATTTAGAAAATTAAAACCTATATTGGGGCGCCTGGGTGGCTCAGTCGGTTAAGTGTCTGACTTCGTCTCCGCTCAGGTCATAATCTCACAGTTCATACAGTTTGTGGGTTCGAGCCCTGCGATGGGCTCTGTGCTTATAGCCAGCTCAGAGCCTGGAGCCTGCTCCAGATTCTGTGTCTCCCTCTCTCTCTGACCCTCGCCTGCTCACACTGTCTCTCTCTCTCTCAGAAATAAAGAAAACATTAAAAAAAAAAAAGAAAATTAAAACCTATGTAAGGGAGAAAATTATGACTTAAAAATTCATTTTTTCTTTGATTATTGTTACAAATATCACTTTCTGTATAAAGTAATATGTAATCACCTACCTCCCTGTCTATCAAACTAAACAGAAAATGCTTATATTTTAGAACAGTGCTGAATTCCCAAAACTAAAGGAAAAAGTAATAAAAACAAAATTTTCAAACTTTGAGCATTCAAGAAAATTATACATAAATTTTCTGATAAGACAGACTGATGATCAGAGCAAACAAATTCGTTCTTCATCTCCTGTTATATAGTATGTCTTTACCTGTTTATAGTATGTCTTTACCTGTTTTAAACACCATACCTTTTCTTGTTGTGGCAAATAAGGCAATGACCACCATAATTTTAGAATTCAATCAGAGCTCCTTCAGTTTTTTCATCTTGAAAATACCTGGATATGTTCTTTAACTCAGTACTTTAAAGATAAACTAAAAGACTAGTTGATAATGAACGGTATTGAGGGGTATACAGCTGTTTCCTTAGTTAGTTATCCTTGAATATGGGTGATATATGGAAAGTACTAGTCCAGTCAAATCTCTAAGAAAATTGTGTCATGTTCCATTATTTCTTATTTTTATGACTAAATCCTGAATTAGCAGTGGCCTAGACAGAATTGTGTCCTGAATCTTGTACTTAACCGGGTCTTCATTTTAAACTGTTCACTACTGTCTTTAGTACATGGTGGTAAAAAGACATTAAGATGATTCAAAAAGGATTGCTCATTTCTGCCATAATAACTATATATGTAATATAGTTTATTTTTGAGAGAGAGAGTGTATAAGCAGGGGAGGGGCAAAGAGGGAGACACAGAATCAGAAGCTGGCTCCAGGCTCTGAGTTGTCAGCATAGAGCCCAACGCGTGGTTCAAACTCAACAACGGGTAGATCATGACCTGAGCTGAAGTTGGATGCTTAATCTACTGAGCCACCCAGGTGACCCAGGGGTGCTATATGGAACAGAGATCTGCTCTGTGCTATTAATATTAATAGGTTGGAATTTTGTGCTACAGCTAAAAGCAAAAAAACCACTTCATTATTTGCTATTGAATTGTTTTTGCAGAAGAATGATTTGTTCATGATTTTTAAAACTAGGTATATACCTTTACATTTTTTTTATTGAGTAGCTATGTTTAAAATTACCCACTGTAAAGATCTGAGGAATTTTTAAAAAATACATACACACATGCAACTTGACTATTAAATAGTATTTATCTATTTCTGCTTCTAGGTTTTTGTTTTGTTTTGTATGGAGTTCTTTGAGATTTAAGACATGTGTAGGATTGTGTCTTCATCACTATAAGTAGGGTACAAAATAGTTTTGTCACCTAAAAATTTTCTTGTGCTTCTTCTTTTTTTAGTCATTTGCTGTCTCTGTCCGTTACCCCAGCAACTGCTAATCTGTTTTTTATTCCATAGTACTTCAGTCCATATTTTTAGCTTTTTCAGAATGTCATATAAATTAATCATACAAGTAGTCTTTTGAGACCAACTTCTTTCACTTATCAAAATGCTTTTGAGATTCATTCTTGTTTTTTGAATATATCAATAATTCATTCTTCCTTATGGCTGGGCAGTATTGTACTGTATGTTTGTCTCACAGTTCATTTATCCACCTGTTGAAGAACATTTGGGTTGTTTTGGCGTTTAGTAAAAATAATGGTACTATAAACATTCATATGTTGTGTGTGTATGTGTGTACACAAATTTTCATTTCTCTGAGGTAAATACCTAAGAGTTGGATTGTTGGGTCACCTGGTAAGTGCATATATGTGATTTTTAAATTATTTCTGTTTTATTTTGTCTAATGGATTTTGTTCCTGTTTCTATCTTATTTCTATTTTAAGTGCAGTTACTTAAATCAGTGTTGTGCAGAAACTTGTCTTCTTCAAGTGCTAAGTTATTAATTTTGTACCATTAATCCAACTACATCAAGACCTGTTTTTATTGGACTCTGTATTTAAGTAGGAAAAGTGATATCCTCCAAATAGAAAATGTTGCTTTTATGATTTTTCCTTCCACGATAGTTTTTTACTTTCCTTTAGGAGTGTGTCTAGTTTTCTTTAGTAAATTATCCCCAACCTACTAACCTCAAAAAATTAAAGCTTAACTACTTCTGCATTGTATGCAATATTCAGCTCTTTTATTCTAACTAAAGCTTATGTGCTTTTTACATAGAAAAGTCCCTCATGAGAAAATTGTTTATAGTAAGTATTTAGAAATACTGAAAACTAAACATGAATTTGACATTGTATATTAAGGATAGGGACCAAATAATCACTAAAAATCATCATAGAAATTTTAGTAGTGATAGCAGGCTGGACCAATTATGTCAGAACACAGTTTCTATCTATCCAAGACCCTTTGAGTTACACACATTTTACAAATATAGATCCTATTAGGAAGAACTCTGGGTCAGGTAACCTTTACTGTAGGCCTGGTCTTGCCATTAACTGCTGTGAGACCCAGGGAACATTCAATAATCTCTCTGGATTATAGTATTCTCCTTTGTCCAATTAGTGAGGGCAGCACTAGATTATCCATAAAGGACCTTCTTGCTTCAAAAAATAGGATGCTGCAATTCTGTGGAGGTCTTGGATCATTGAGAAGAAAAAGTTAGTTTGTGTATGTTTTTAATATACTTTGTCAGTAGGCAAGGATATGTATGGTATATTTTTAAAAACTTTAAAAAATATGTACAACTTTGAAAAACAGTTTTGGTGTTTTGAAAAATCAACCAAGTATTCCAGAAAGCTTGAGTATTATAGATTTATTAATGTCCCTACTGATTTTTAAAAGTTCAATAATATGAAAACTTCTGGAATTTGTTTTATATCGAGTAAATGTGAGTTAATGTAAATTCATATTCCTATTTTGTAGTATTACATGACTATTTTATTGGAACTATATTTGAAATTTTTCCAGATTTAATTAGAACTTCACTTAATTATGAAACAGTCTTAATAATAAATTCTCATTTTTTTCAGAGTAAATATGCATTTTCTGAAATAATTTAAAGCTTAGATACTCACAAGTAGGAGAGAACCTTTGGCTGCATATGCTGAATGCAGAATATTACACAAAGTAATATATTTCTATTTATTTATTTATTTTGAGCAGGAGGAGAGAGAGAGAGAGAGAGAGGGAGAGAATGAGTGGGGGAGGGGCAGGAAGAGAGAGGGACAGATAATCTGAAATTTGCTCTGTGCTAACAGCAGACAGCCCTATGTGGGGTTCAAACTCCCAGACCCTGAGATCACTACCTGACCCAGAGTTTGCTGCTTAACAACTAAACCACCCAGTCGCCCCAAAGCAACATATTTCAAAGGCTAAGGAATGTCGTAAATCTTGAAGAGGAATGAAGATTAAAACACAGTAGTTTAAATTTCTTTTTATTTAAAAAAATTTGTTTTACATTTATTTATTTTTGAGAGACAGAGTAAGAGCATGAGCGGGGGAGGGGCAGAGAAAGAAGGAGACAGATTCTGAAACAGGATTCAGGCTCTGAGCAAGCATTCAGCACAGAGCCTGACGCGGGGCTCAAACCCACCAGCTGTGAGATCATGACCTGAGCAGTAGTTGGATGCTCAACCGACTGAGCCACTCTGGTGCTCCTTTAATTTTTTTTTTAAAGTCACTTATTTAGTATGTATTATATTAGTATCTGGTGTGAATAGGACCTCTACTGTGTTCTGGAGTGGTAATTATCTCCTAACTTAAAGGAAATTGGAAGTCTAGATGGGGATACAGAAACATTTACAATAGCTACATTACAATATGCTTAGTACTATAGTGAAAGCTTGAGAAAAAGGAATTAATTCTGAATAAAAGGACTTGGGAAAGGACTGGTTGCATGTGAGAAGGATTTTGCTACTGGAGAACAGAGAATGGCCCCTCTAAGAGATGGCCACAAAACCAGAGTATTCATTAGAGAATAGGCAATATTCTGTTCTGTAGGAATATAATTTTTCAGAATGATAGTGTTAAGTAAAGATACTTAAAGGAAATTTAAGGACATAGCAAGAGACCCTTTTATATTACTATAGATTTAGTAGAGATCTAATTTTAAGTATTATTCTAATACTGTAGTTTGAAAGAACAATATGTCTTGGAAGTGTGAGAAATGCATTAAAGGTAGGA
This sequence comes from Hyaena hyaena, assembly GCF_003009895.1. Classification (NCBI taxonomy): domain Eukaryota; kingdom Metazoa; phylum Chordata; class Mammalia; order Carnivora; family Hyaenidae; genus Hyaena; species Hyaena hyaena. The sequence goes on from NW_024081320.1 coordinate 352,801, forward strand.
TGAAACAATAAGATAAAAAATATTGCATAGGGGTACAACTGTCAGCTACAGTATTCTGCAAACTGTTAGCAAATAGAGCTCTCAGCATTGATGAAAGTTCAAATGATGAACTCCCTCCCCTGTACTTTTACATTAGCTTTTGAAATATATATACCTTTAGAACTTATTTAGCCCAAGGGGACCACATTTTTCCTTCTTTAAAACATATATGTTATACTTAAAGAAAACTTTCCTTTATATCTTTCCAATCCATCTAATATACAGTATATGTATTTTTTTTCTTGAGTCCTAAAATGTGTTCGTGGAAGAGAATTTAACTGGCTCTGAAAAAAGAAAGAAAGAAATTGGATTTCTTAGTTTGGCTTAGTGCTGCCTTCAGTGTTCTGAGAACAATAATGCAATTAGCTAGAATGTTTATCCACAAAATTTAATTCCTGGGGAGTAACTTCTCAAATTGCTTCTTACAAGTGTAATGGAAGCAAGCAGTTGTTTTCTGGCTTTGTTGCCAAAAATTGTGAATGGCTAGATTTTTATAAAACTTGGTGGTGATGCATGTGTAATCATATAAACTCTCCATTGTAAATTTGAAGAAAATGAATTTTGTAGACAAACACTTTTTGTTATATTGTGTCTCAGAGTTCTCAGCCATGAATGAAGAAATCCTTGGTGTTATTAACTATTCTATACATTAAGTTTTTAATAGATTTCTTTTTCATTTCAGTTTAATTTCATCCCTGATTAAATGCACTGAATAAGCAATATTTTGGGATTGTCAGTTTACAGATAATCTAGTGATAAGTTGTTGAAAATGAAAGTTTGACACTTATTCTGGGCATATCTAAATAGACAAAATAGATGCTTCTGATTACTATACATTTATCAGTAAATATTTTAGCAGCATTTCCCTCTGATACCACCTTTGAAAAAGGATTGCTAATAGGAAAAGAACAGAGGAAGTGTCTTATAAAATGTTTGCTGAGTATATAGTTTCTGAAAAATTATCCTTGGGCAAAAGGCTCTACAGATCATTTCTAGTAACTTTGCCTCACTGTACTGTGCTATTTCAGGTGCTTTCTATCTTTACTATTTCTTAGCCATGGGAAAAATATACTAGACCAATCATATACAATAAATGTAATAAAAATATGATTGTAATAGGTTATTAAGTCCATTCAGCAAAATACGACAACAAATTAAAGCTCTCATTGGAAAAACACCAGCCAATTGCAACCCATTTGAAATAGATAAGAAAATGGTAAGATAGCAGGTGTTTTGACTGGCATGGACTTCAGTAGAATGCCAGGCAATAAATTTAATACTGTAAAACACTTTGGAAAATATGGGTATGGAAGAGAATAACTCAACTGTTCATTTAGAAAGAGTTACACTAATAGGTATTTTTATCCCATTTTCTGAGAGAGCACATTGTGCTAATGCTAATACACAAATAAGCAATAATGAACTAATGGAGTCTCCACCAAACTGTATTCACCATAAATTGAAGACCACATGTGAATTGAGATCCATTTTTCAAATTGCATTTACTATAGCTTGTTTTAGCTAAAAAGGAAAAGGCTTTATTTGTGAAATGCTACCTAGATTGTGCATTTCACCCAAATACTTGACACATTTCCTGTACATACAAGGTATCCAGTAACAAAATTCTTTAAACTTTAGCTGTAGCAGAAAATGAACTTTAACAACGTTTAAAATTAATAAATATTATTAAAATTTTCACATTATGTATATTCATGTTTAACATATTTAGAATACAAATTCAGTTATAATGTTAGCCCATTTCTGCAATTAATGCTGTTAAAGATTTTAATTTGTTCTCCTTGACAATACCCTGGATCAACCAAACTTTGGTATTTTATTTTTTTCTTATTTTTTTAATGTTTTATTTATTTCAGAGAGAGAGAGAGAGAGAGAGAGAGAGAGAGAGAGCGTGAGCAGGGAAGGATCAAAGAGAGAAAGGGAGACAGAATCTGACGCAGGCTCCAGGCTCTGAGCTAGCTATCAGCACAGAGCCTGACACGGGGCTCGAACTCACAAACCGTGAGATCATGACCTGAACCGAAGTCAGACGCTTAACCGACTGAGCCACTCAGGCAGCCCCAAACTTTGGTATTTTAAAGCTTTTATGAGAATATACATATATACACATCAAGTTACAATAAGCACATTAGTTATGTTGATCTGAAAGGAGGGATTCTTGTTTTGACTCATATTGGAAAATTATTGCCGATTTGACAGACTGGAATTGAGTTTTTCAGTATTTTATCATTTGAAGGGCTTTGATCTCTAAGAACATATAGTTTGGGTAAACAGCACACTTTTGACTTTCCCAGTCACTGCCTTCTATGTCACATCCAAATAACTAATCCAAGAGGAAAGCCTTTATTATTAGTGATATATTAACATATAATGTGTACTATAAATCTCTGTATTTTCTATTAATAAATTCATGTACCAGTTGATCCCAATAACATATATTTGGATAGTGCTTTGACTTTTTTTCTTAACTTTTCACATTCAAATTCTTATCACTGGTTATCTATTATGTCTTACGCACTATGAAGCATAAGTTCATGTAACTTATTTAATCACTTATTAACCTTTTGTAAGGAAGATATCATTACTGTTACTACTGAGAGGAAGGAGATTTGATTTAGTAAAATAAAGATTTATATTTCATTATTATTTCAATATAATGTGTTAAAATTATAAAATCATAGAGTCACGATAATACCATTTCTTGTTCATTATTATAGAAAACGTCATTAAATAATTGCATCATCACATAGTAATTACAAAATTGGATAAAGTTATGACTTTTAAGCACATGCTTGTTTTGTTTTGCTTATTTTGAGAGAGAGACAGAGACAGAAGGAGAAAGGGAATGCCAGCCAGGCTCTGCATTGTAAACGCAGAACCGGATGCAGCACTGGGACCCAGGGCTTGAACCACAAACCATGAGATCATGACCTCAGCCAAACCCAACTGGCTGAGCCCCCCAGACACCCCAGCACAAGCATTTTCTTTCTTGCGTGTTAACACAGCCTGTTTCATTTTACTTTTTTTGCCTTTGTAACACTTTGCTGTCTTCTCATAAAACTTTTTGAATTTCAAAAAATTTTACAAAAGAATTTAAGTAACAGTACAGATGTAAGTGATTCAGATTTGTCTTGCATTGCTATGGTCTGGCTAGCATTAGACACTCAAAAAGATGTTCCAAAGGGAAATAGGGCAAATGTGAGGATATGGAAATATGAAAGCAGATGATTTCCACAGGTCCTGATTTTTAAGACCCCTTCAGAGACCACCTTAATTCCCCAGAGAATTGTGTTTTTCACAGCATTCCACCCCTTGATTTCTAGATAGCTCATACCTGTGTCCTGACCAACTTTTCCTTGCTGTTTTGCACCACAGAGCTAGAATGGCAGTGTTACTAATGCTCATTGAGACTAGGCCTGTTTTGATCCCTGTATTTTCTAATTGCTGCATATAAGTACCTATCTTGGGAAAATGTGAATAACCACAGGAGCTGCTAATCTTCCACAGAAAATTAGAAGATAGTAATTGCTCTTTTCAGGCTTCTAAGTGCAGTGTATATTGGATCTCTTTAAGAATTATTTTTTTCTGGGGTGCCTGGGTGGCTGAGTCGGCTAAGTGTCTAGCTTCAGCTCAGGTCATGATCTTGCGGTTCGTGGGTTCGAGCCCTGCGTCAGGCTCTGTGCTGACAGCCAGCTCAGAGCCTGGAGCCTGTTTCGGATTCTGTGTCTCCCTCTCTCTCTGACCCTCCCCTGCTCACACACTCTCTCTCTCTCAGAAATAAAGAAAACATAAAAAAAAAAGAATTATTTTTTTCAAAGAAGTTATCTTATTTTATTTATTTTTTAATTTTTTAATGTTTATTTTTGAGAGAGACAGAACATGAGTGGGAGAGTGGAAAAGAGAGGGGGAGACACAGAATCTGAAGCAGGCTCCAGGCTCTGAGCTGTCAGCATAGAACGTGACGCAGGGCTCGAACTCACAAGCAGTGAGATCATTACTTGAACTGAAGTCAAATGCTTAACCAACTGAGCCACCCATGAGCCCCTCAAAGAAATTATTTTAAAGTATATATTAAAGATTCTACTTCGTTTCTGCATTACTCCAAAGATAAGTTGAGTGTGTAGTTGTAGATATAGAATGCATGATTATGAAATTGATCAGTGAAGTACCATACCACACATGTATTTTGAACAAGGGAGTAAATCTGGACTTTGTAAGTAGATGCTATGATGAAATTTCTGGAGTAAATCATTCTTCATAATATTTTAGAAGTCTTTGTCACACCCACCAGCCTACCCTCTAAATGATGACATTATTAGTGATGTTAGTTTTGATATATTTTACCTTGAGGGAAAAAATCATTGAACAGTGTTTTACAGAAAATAAAATCCTGAAAATTTGTCAGTGTCCTTTGTGATATGTCTAGGTATTAATATTAAGGAATAGTTGAAGTGTGATAAACAAAGTAATTTATTAAAGAAGTAGCCTTTGAAAGTCTAAAGACAGAAAATATGATTTTTATCTCTGAATTTTGGACTTTGATCAATTGAAAATACCCATTTTGGTAGACCTTTTATTAGTCATCATGGGGCTGATAATTATTAGCCTTTAAATATATTGACAGTAAATGGTACCATAGTTCAATTTGAATAATGTAATTTTTTGTTGAGATAAGTTACTTTATCTTTTTTCCTCATTGTTTGGCACTTAAAACATGGCAAAGAATTTCATGTTTAAAGTCTTCAGACATGTTTAGCAAGTTTAATTTCTGATAATTCTATCAGCATTAACCTGTTTCACTATTATGTAGTAAAATAATGTCTCTTTTTATGCCTTTCCTGGCTCACCGTTCTACCTTTCAGCCTTCCTCCTTCTGTTCTCTGGCTCCATCTTGATATGGAACACCTTTTTTTTTCTTTCTTTCTTTTTTTTTTTTTAACATTTATATGTTCAACTTGCATGGTAAACTCCTAAAATATGAAATGACATATTCAAAGGCTCTTTCAAAATCTAATATTGATTTAAGTAACTGAATCAGATTTGATGTAGAGAACATGTAGACAAAGGAATACTCTTTCTTCTCTTCTCTTTTGCATGTGCTTTCTTTCCTTCTGTAACTCTCTCCCTAGCCCCTGTGTCGCTCTGCACATTCCCCCACCGGTACTTCTCTCTTTGATTCCTTTTTTGCAGAAAAGGAAAGAATAACTTATAATAGGGTAACTTGAATGTATTCAAATATTCTAATAAGAAATAAAAGTTCTGAATGGGCCATTTATAGGACAGGACAATCCCTTAATTGTAAGTAGAGAGTATCTGGAAATAGAAATTGTCCATAGTCAGACATTAATAAAGTTATTATTTATTCAAATGTCAAAATGGTATTTGAAGTAAAAAATTGTTTACTTTACTTTAGTAAACAGATCTTTACTAATAAATGACATTAAACAGACTGTGTAATTAATGAATAGGGATGAGTTTTAAAAATATTTTTCACATTAGGAATTAATATTAATTCGTGAAGGACACTGCCAACTAGTTTAGCACTGACTCTGTGCATTTTATGGCCAAGATGTAATCTGAAAAGCAGGTTATTTCCAGTAAAAAATCAAAATTTTAATGTTGAAATCATATATTAGATAATAATGTATGTAACAAAATTATTAATTTATTCCTGTATCATCTTTTGAATTAATTCCATTAATTTTCAAGATCTATTTTATAAATAGTATACGTACTTTATATTTTTAAGGTATTTAGGTTTGTAATAAAAAGTAGAAAAATGTTGTCAACTAATAATAGAAATGTCACTCTTGTGAGTGAATGAATAAAAACACTAAATGAATACTTAAACCAACTAGTACTGGTTCTATTACTGTGTATATTAAGGATATCATTTAACTTCTTTGGGCCTCAATTTCCACTTTAAAATTTAAGAACATTGAACTTAATGACCAAGGTATCCTTATGACTAAATATTTAAATATTTAAAATCTTCCCTCATGCTGTGTAAACTTCACCTGTTTCCTTTGGGATTTTAGGAGTGGGGAGGGAATGTCATTCATGTTGCTCTTCTATATGCTAAGGTAGACAAGAAGCTCAGTCAGAATGACAGACTATAATTTCCAAATTTAAAATGTTGTGTTGACTAATGCAGTAAATTTATGCTTAGTTATAAGCACAGGCTATGAGAACCAGAGCACACGATCAGTGCAAGTGTGCCCCTGAGACAATATAATTTTCTGCAAATCAAAATAATCAACAAGAGAGCATATATTTCCTTAGTGGAATACTTAAAGTTTATCAGTTTCTATTAGCATATTCCTAAAAAAAAAAAAAAAGATGAAAAGGGAAAGGATCCAGTTGGAATTTTAAATGTCAGTTAAATAAAAAGGTTTGCATATGTCATATCTTAATGATTCATATATCTAGAAGGGTTAATTCCGTGTTGAGAAGAGCATTGTAATAATTACAGAAGTGAATATAATTATTACAAGTGGATTTGAAGAATTAAAATGTCATATAGTTTTTTATTACTTAGTATATTAGACCATTATAAAAAGCTTTTGTTCCAATTGAACAAGCAAGTGAAATACAGACTTTAAAAAAATTTTTATAGTATGTAAGAAGAAAATGATACACTTTATTTTCTAGAGGAGAGTGGAAAGTCAACTAGAAATAATTCCTCTGTTTAAACCCGGCATTTTGTAAAAGAGAACCATCTCACTATATATTGTCCATGAGCCTCCTTGTGAATAACTGGCAATGTGAGGCTATAGTAGTCAGAGCTCTTTCTTCCCTCCAAACCAGTTATTGTGCTACTAATTAGAATTGGATATTGGTAGTAGTGGAAATGAGGGAGACTATCAATGTTACTTTGTGTTAAATTTTAATCACACAAGTTAGGACATTCAGAATTATGGTTTCCATGGTGACTCCAACACTGAGCCCTGTGTGAAGGCATTACAGTGGGGGTCTTTGATTAAAAGAAAGTAAACCAGAAGTGAAACAAAATGCTCCATATGTGCAGCTAAAGTTACCAAAAAAAAAAAAAAAGAAAAAAAAAAAAAGAAAAAAGGTCCAGCTCCCTTGTCCTTAATTATATTTGCTTAATAGTATGTCACGTGTTTGTGCAGTACACTGAAAGTTCTGTTGTGATTCTCATGGGGCTGTTATATTTTCATTAGGTTTTAAATGATTATTTTTATAGCACCTTTTGCATTTTTTAATGTATTCAATTTATTTTCATTTTTAAAATATCTCCAGCATCTGACTTTAGGGCTCTCATGATAATTCATATGGAAGAGAATTTTTTTTCACTGGAAAACTTTTTAAATGGGTAGAGTTATAGTACTGGGTTTTTGCTTACAATCTTTTGTTTTGAATATTTGGATTAAGACAGCTATTTAAAGTTCCATTTTTATGGAAGTTAATTTTATCATCAACATGAAAAGAATCCCAAGCAAGAAGTGAGACTAATTCAGGACCTGTAGAGTATTGGATCATAAAATCATTGTAATGGTAAAATGTGGTTGAAGACACTGATCACTCAGGCTAAAATGTATTTGGAGAAGATTTTTTTAAAGAATATATTTTACTCAAGAGTGGGGAGTTGGGGGTGGGTGGGAGAAATAGGTGATGGGCATTGAGGAGGCCACTTTCTTCGGTGAGCACTGGGTGTTTTATGTAAGTGATAAATCATGTGAATCTACTCCTGAAGCCAAATTAGCTAACTTGACAATAAATTATATGTAAAAAAAAGAATGGAAATAATTAAGCTGTTCTGTTACATTCCTGTTTCATTTTGGGTAGAAATGTAATATTTAGTATATATGTTTCATACAATTAAAAAATATATATATGTATACACACACACACACACACACACACACGTAAACATGAGTGAGAAATGTTTGTGCTGTAGGAATAATTGAGACCTGCTCAGATAAGGAATTTTTCATGTATTGTAGCCATGCTCTACTGAGCATCTATTATGGGCTTAGTTAGAAGTGTGTCATTATATAAGATCATATGTTTCAAGGAGCATATGAGCTAGCGACATTTTTTTCTGAGAATAAGTAAAGGTAAGGACAAAAATTTTTCTGTGTTCATTTCTAAGTATAGAAAGTGCTGATCAGACTACTATTTCTTAAGACATAGCTCAGAAACTTGTAACATATATTCAAATAAGATAACATAGATTGTTTCTCTATTAACACTTAGTCATGGATGAATGCCGATGGGTCATATTTTAAAATCAAACATCATTTTCTAGACCATTTGTCTGTTGCAGAGATCAGCAAACTATTTCTATAAACAGCCAGGTAGTAAACATTGTAGGCTCTGCAGGAGATGTAGTTTCTGTGTTTACTGTTGAACTGGGCTATTGCAGTGCAAAGACAGTGGAAGGAAGGCAGTGTGTTAAAAAATGAGCATAGCTGCTGGGGCACCTGGGTGGCTCAATTGGTTAAGCCTCTGACTTCGGCTCAGGTCATGATCTCACGATCTGTGGGTTCAGGCCCCGCGTCAGGCTCTGTGCTGACAGCTCAGAGCCTGGAACCTGCTTCAGATTCTGTGTCTCCCTCTCTCTCTGCCCCTCCCCGGCTCGCTTTCTGACTCTGTCTCTCTAAATAAAGACTTAAAAAAAAAAAAAAAGAGCACAGCTATGTTCCGATAAGAGTTTAATAGACACTGGCATTTGAGGTTTATAATACTTACACGTGTCCTGAATTTTTAAAATTTTTTCAACTACTCTAAAATGTAAAAAACAAAAAATACCAGTCTTAGCCTGTGGGATATACAAAAACAGTGTGGGAGATTAATCTCTTGTTTTTTTTTTAAACCCTTGCTTTTTTAAAACCCTATTTTTCTTTTTTCTTTTTCTTTTTCTTTTTTTTGTTGCTTTGGGGAGAGGCTCTTTGTTTATTGACATTCAAATGTGTGGTCTACCTGCATGATAAAAATTAGTACCTAGACACTAAACACTATGCATTCAAAATTATATTCTAAAGTTTTATAGAGTTCCCATTGATCATTTGAATGTTTGATGATCCCTTCTCTTTTGAAACAATTGTTTAACGTCATCTAAGTGGATTTCATAGGCCTAATAAGTAGCACACTTTTTTTCACATGTGAGTTTTAATCAAATTGAGAGGTAGGCAAGAATTTGGGTAGATTGAGGTTAAAATGTTAATAAAGTGGTTGGAGAATGTAGCTTACACAGATGGCTGCGGTGGGCTCCCTAATATTCCATCCCAGAAATAAGCAGTTTCATGCTCATCGGGGTACATATAATCCTCTCCATATAGGGTGATGCCAAATACATCTGAATCTGTGCTTTTCTTGTGTGTGCCTAATTGCCCACAGATGAGAGGGGGACAAGAAAAGACTGGAGTATGCCATGTTCCTTTTCTAAATTCATCAGTTAGAGTAGTCATTTTTTTTTCCCTTTAGAAGAATGAATAAGGTCTAGCAACTGCCTGAAAGTTACATTGAATGCTGTTCTTTGTCTTGAAAAGATGAATTTAGGGGAAAGAGGTTTGTTTGTTTGTTTTTCCCCCTTGCCTTTTATTCATTCATTCATTCATTCATTCACATCTTTTTGTTTACCTACTGCATTTGATCAGGCTGACATATCAAAATACCATAGTCTGAGTGGCTCAAACAACAAAAATTTATTTTCTCACAGTTCTGGAGGCTAGAAGTCCCATCTCAAAGTGCCTGTCTGTTTGGTTTCTGGAGACACATCTCTTCCTGGCTTGCAGATAACTGCCTTCTTACTATGTCCTCAGGTGGCCATTCCTCCATACATATGCATGGAGAGAGAAATATAGCGAGTGAGCTCTCTGCTTTCTCTTTTTATAGGGACACTAATCCTGTTGGATCAGAGCTTCATCCTTATGACCTTATTTATATTTATTTACTTCTGTAAAGGTCTCATCTCCACATACAATCACATTGGGTTAGGGCTTCAATGTAAGAATTTTAGAAGGACACATTTCCAGTCCATGATCCTGACTCTCTGCCAGCTTTTGTTCTCTTAACGATAGATAGGTAGATAGTTAGAGAGACAGATCAATTGACACTATCCTGGTACTATGCTATTTACATTGTATTGGCAGAGACAGACATTACACAAATAATTTCATGAAGTGATGTGTTAATTGCAAACAAATAAGTTCTTTGAGGAAAGGAACAGTATTTTTGAGAACATTGTAGTAATAAAGAGTATATGTGTAATGCATAATAAAAAAAAAAAACCCTAACATAGCCTGATAAGTTCATAGAAGGCCTGCTGGGGACTGGGGATGTTCCAGAAAAAAGCAGCAGCTTGTGAAAAAAATCCCCTATCACTATAGGGAGCATCTTTCCCACAGCTCAATTACTGTGAGAGGAATAGTACCTTGAACTTTTCCAACTGCAACTTACTTTGTGGTCTGCAGAAATACAGGAATGAGTCCACAGTCTGTAAAAATTATTTGGTTGAATTAGAAATAGCTTACCTGAAAAAGTTTAGAACCATATTTGATAATTCTTTATTTTCACATTTATATGTATATTTTTCCTTACCTTTACTTTTTAAGACTTCATTTTTTCAGAGCAGTTTTAGGTTTACAACAAAACTGAGGTGATAAGAGATTTCCCCTATACCCCATTCCTCCCCATATACATAGAGGCCTCCCTGATATAAATATTAAATTGCCAGAGGGGTGCATTTTTTTTTTTGTAACCAAGTGTTATCCAGTGAGAGAGTCTGCATTGTGTGAATGGAGGTCTCGGCCCTTGGACTTCCCAAGAGAAGATTTTTGTGGGGATCTGCCACTGGAAGAAAGACAGCCAGAAATAGTAAGCACTAAGCAGTTTATTAAAGCAAAAGTACACTCTCAAGGTGGGAGAGAAGGGGACTCGTTCCTCTAGGTGCAGTTGGCCCCTCAATTGTTTTGGGATTGCATATTGTTGGGTCTCACTGGTCGGGGATGAGCTGTGACTTGTAGTGGAGTGGTCTGGAATGGATACTGTTTCCAATTATTTGGGAGACTCCTCCCACAGGTTGAGAGTGTTTGATCCTCCAAGGTTTATACCAAAACTGTTATGGCAACCTTTTTCCATGGGGATAAGGGTATACCTGCGATGGAAATGCATTATAAGGAGTCTAGAGGTTACCCTGGAGCAGAGATGGAAGAGAAAAGTGCATGTTTACTCCTGTGACTTATGATCTGCCAGTCCCAAGGTTTCAGAAACCAGAAAGTCAGGAAGTTGTGTCCTCAGGCTTCTGATGCATAGCTTATTTATCACCATCCTTGCCTGCAGCTCGTGTCTCTATCATTTCCCTTCCAGGACTTGGGACTCTGCCTGAAAGTGTTCCTTCTATTTCTCATGTCTAGCTTCTGTCTAACATAAGGATGAACCTACCTTGACACATTATAATGACCCCATAGCCATAGTTTATCTTATGGTTCACTCTTGGTGTTGTAGGTTTTCATTGTTATAATATCATACAAATAATATTGCTATCCTAAAGAAGTTTCTGTGCTACATCTATTCATCTCTACCCCAACCCACCCCTTGAAACCACTGATCTTTTTGTTTCCATGGATTGGAAGAATAATTTTTATTTTTAAAAAAAATTTTGAGTATAATTGACATACTATTACATTAGTTTCGGATATACAACGTACTGATTCAGTGATATTGTATGTTATGCAATGCCTGCCACAAGTATAGCTGTCATCCTTTACCATACAACACTCTCAAAATATCATGGACTATATTTAATGTGCAGTACCTATTATCCCTGTGACTTATTCATTCCATAACTGGAAGTCTGTATCTCCCACTCTTCACGCATTTTGCCCATCTATATACCCCCCAAAAGAATCAGCTCTTTATGTTCATAGATTTGATTGTGCTTATTCTTTTTGTTTTTTAGATTCCACATATGAGTGAAATCATACGGTATTTGTCCTTCCGTATCTTATTTCACTTAGTGTAATCAGTGGACCTGTAGGTTCATCCATGTTGTCGCAAATAGTAAAAAACTTATCTTTTTGAGGCTGAGTAATATTCTCACGCGCACACACACTTCTCTCTCACATCTTTATTCAAATATTGATGGTAACTTGGACTGCTTCCATATCTTGGCTATTGTAAATAATGCTGCAATAAACACAAGACTGCATATATTTTTTTAAGTTAGTGTTTTCATTGTCTTTGGGTATATATTCAGTAGTGGAATTACTGGATGATATAGTGAAGACCTGTATTCTGAAAACTATAAAACACCGATGAAAGAAATTGAAGATGACACAAACAAAAGGAAAGGTATTCCATGGTCATGGACTGGAAGAACTAATAATGTTAAAATGTCCATTCTACTCAAAGCAACCTACAGATTTAAAGCAATTCCTATGAACATACCAACAACATTTTTAATACAGCTAAAACAAATAATACTAAAATATATATGGAACCACAAAAGACCCCAAGTAGCTAAAGCAATCTTTTACAATCCATCAAGTTTTTGATCACCACCCAGAATGAAAAATAAAAATTTTCATACTGTATATAAGTATTTATGTTTACTTTGTCCTTTGTAAAAGATGTCTCATTAATATCAGTCAAAGGGGAAAATCTGTTCATGTTTTTAATAATCAAGTCAAAAGTACCAGAATCATGATAAAATAATGTATTAAATAAACCCTTTTTTTCTTTTTAGAACTCTAGTATGTTACTAGCATCCTAATATTCAAAAGAATGTTGAAAACAATTTGCAATATTCATGAGAGTAACACAGAATGATGGAATGTATCTAGACAACTGAGATGTAAATAAAGGTGTGGGGAGTATGCTTACGATGCACTGCACTTGACCAGAAGTTATTTACTAGCCCTTCGCCAGATCTGATCTTGGGAAATTTTCATAGTAGATATATCTGTCTTTGAAAAGAAATGGAGTTAATTGAAGAGGGAATGTTGATGGCAAGAGTCTTTGGAACCATTGCCTCTTGGCTTATTATGGAGAATACAGAAATATTGGCAGATTAAGAAACAATCATGATGTTACAGAGAATAATGATTCCATTAGGAAAAGAGACATAAAATTATGACTTGACAATTTTTTCCATGTATGTTAGGAACTCAGTCTTAATTATACATTTTATAGTAATGACTTACATTTTTTATGTAAAGGGCACATTTGTAAATTCCTAGCACTGATTCTTAATTGTATAAGTACGGCCTATGTAATCCAGATACATATCTGTAGCAATATCCAAAGGGACTCTTTGAGATTTGCGATGACAGTAAAAACTTTTGTTAAGAGTGATTGCAGCATTCCAATGGCATGAAGACACTCTAATAAGTTGAATGGAATAACACACTGTATTCTGGTACATATCATTTATTTCAGTTGATTCAAATCCCCCATAATCTTGAACAAAAAAAAATATATATATATTTATTATATTTATATATATGCTTATGTATAAATAAAATTACGGGAAAAATACTATAAGACACAGATTTGTTTTATTTACAGATGCAAAATGGAACTTAAATTTTGACCCTAACTTTACTAAATTCTTATGTTGAGAGGCTTCTTTGTATTAAATGCAAAACATGTTTTTCACATTGCCAAATGCTAAGCTTTCTAAATAATTAACATTGCTCAGTGTAGTGGTCAACCACAGCAGAAAAAGAAAGCATTTTGATCTGTATAATTCAACATCTGGTTGTCACTATAATGCTAAGCCTACCAGAAATACTCTTGCCAGATGTGACTTATGGTTACATTATATTTTATTTAGTTCAGCAAAATGTATTTGAAAAGAAGTCAAAAATATTACCAGGAATAAACAAACCTCAAACAGTTTATCCATTTATTCACTGAAATAGTAAAAACATTCATAATGAAAATAGTTAACATTTATTGTGAAAGCCCTGGACACCTGTTATTTACTTATATGTATTGCCTTGTTTGGTTTTCAGACCAACTCTATGAGAACAAGTTCCATTTGTTTTCCTTGGTATAGATGAGAAAAACTGAGAAGAAATAATATGTGGATGGTCACACAGTTACCATGTGGGAAAGTCAAGCTTTGAATCTAAGCTGAAAACAAATGCTACACCATGCAGTCTCCATCTATGTTGCTATAGTGGTATAATTTTTGACCCTGCCTAAAAGAATAACTTGAATGGCTGAATTTCACAGGTCAAATGACTTAATTCTTGTGATATTTAAGGAAGGACTGCAGTAATATAGCATTACTATAGTAATAGTAATCCCTATGAATTACTAGTGCATTTTAAGTATATTGTATATTATTAAGGAAGATAAATAAGGCAATATCTTATAAAGAATTCTTTGGTGAACATACAGAATTTTATTTACTGTGTTTTAAATTCTAATATATTCTTTATTTTATATATGTATGCTATATATTCTATATATTCTAATATATCTATTGATAGATAATGGACTTTAATTTTTAAAAGTCGTTTTCGGGCCGCCTGGGTGGCTCAGTTGGTTGAGTGTCAGACTTGAGCTCAGGTCATGATATCATGGTGTGTTAGTTCAAGCCCCACATTGGGCTCCGTCCTCACAGCTTCGAGCCTGGAGCCTGCTTCAGATTCTGTGTCTCCCTCTCTCTCTCTGATCCTCTCTTGCTCATGATCTGTTTCTGTCTCAAAAATAAATAAACATTAAAAATGTTTTTAAAAAGTTATTTTCTTTTTTATGACCTGAGCTGTAGTCAGACGCTTAACAGACTGAGCCACTAAGGTTCCCCTAAATGGAAAACTTTGAACAGAAAAATACAAAAACCAAAATTAAAAACTCAATGCATAGGGTCAAGTGCCAAAGGGTAGGAAGGAGAAAATAATAGTTAACTTTAGGAAAGAATGACAGAATTGCCCAATTTGAACCATAGAGAGAAAAATTAAAATAAAAAGAACATCAGACACTACAGGATTTCCTGCTTTGTTGAACATTAATTGACCATATAGTTGTGGGTTCATTTCTGGGTTTTCTATTCTGTTCCATTGATCTTTGTGTCTATTTTGTGCAAGTACCATACTGTCTTGATGATTACAGATCTGTAGTATAAATTGAAATCTATAAAATTGTGATGCCTCCAGCTTTGATTTTCTTTTTCAAGGTTGCTTTGGCTATTTAGGGTTTTCTGTGGTTCCACACAAGTTTTAGGATTGTTTGTTTTAGCTCTATGAAAAAAAAAACTGTATTTTGTTAGGGATTGCTTTAAATGTGTAGATAGCTTTGGGGAGTGTACACATTTTAAAAATATCTTTTTTTCTTCCAATCCATGAGCATGGAATTTTTTTTTCATTTCTTTGTGTCACCTTAAATTTCTTTCATCAAAGTTCTGTTGTTTTCAGCGTTCAGGTCTTTTACCTTTTTGGTGAGGTTTATTACTGTTTTTGGTGCAACTGTTAATGGAATCAATTCTTGATTTCTCTGCTGCTTCATTATTGGTGTAGAGAAATAAAAGAAATTTCTGTATGTTGATTTTTTATCTTGCAACTTTACTGAATCTATCATCAAGGAAATACATATCAAAACTATAATAAAGTATCACTTCACACCTGTCAGAATGGCTAAAATCAACAACAGAAGAAACAACAGGTGTTGGCAAGGATGCAGAGAAAGGGGAACCCTCTTGCACTGTTGATGGGAATGCAAATTGGTGCAGCCACTCTGAAAACAGTAAGGAGATTCCTCAGAAAGTTAAAAATAGAACGACCTTACAGTTCAGCAATTGCACTATTAGGTATTTACCCAAAGGATACAAAAATACTGATTTGAAGGGAAACATGCACCTGGATGTTTATAGCAGAATTGTCTGCAATAGTGAAGTTATGGAAAGAGCCGAAATGTCCATCAACTGATGAATGGATAAAAAGATGTAATAGAATATGTATACATACACAGTATATACATACACACAATGGAATAGTACTCAGCCACTAAAAATAATGAAATCTTCCCATTTACAATGACATGGATAGAGCTATATGTATTATGCTAAGTGAAATAAGTCAATCAGAGAAAAACAAATACCATATGACTTCACTTATATGTGAAATTTAAGAAACAAAACAGATTAACATAGCGGAAGGGGGAAAAAAGAGAGGAAGGCAAATCATAAATGACTCTTAACTATAGAGAACAAACTTAGGGGTGATTGAGGGGAAGTGGGCTAAATGGGTGATGGGTATTTAGGAGGGCACTTGTGATGAGCACTGGGTATATATGTATGTGATAAATCATTAAATTCTACTCCTAAAACCAGTATTACACTGTATGCTAACTAACTAGAATTTAAATAAAAACTTTAAACAAACAAAGATAATAGGCAAAGCAATTCATGAACCAAGTTAACCCAGTCTATAAACAGAAAATGCCAGTATCAGATTTCCAC
This sequence comes from Hyaena hyaena, assembly GCF_003009895.1. Classification (NCBI taxonomy): domain Eukaryota; kingdom Metazoa; phylum Chordata; class Mammalia; order Carnivora; family Hyaenidae; genus Hyaena; species Hyaena hyaena. The sequence continues at coordinate 369,290 of NW_024081320.1, forward strand.
AGCTGAAATCATTTTTCTTATGACCTGTTTTATTACTTAGACTTTAAGTCAATATATTTAAGCTGAAGGAACAACAGCTTTTTTTTTTTTAAATTGCTGACTCTTTAAGTTGATCTATAATAATAACTTGAAACATCGCATAAGTAAGAGGTGCCTGGCTCGCTCAGTTGGTTGATAGTCGAAAGCTTGGTTTCAGGTCAGGTCATGATCTCTTGAGTTTGAGCCCAACGTGGGGTCCTATAGTACCTGTGCAGATGCTACTTGAGATTTTCTCTCTCTTCCTCTCTCCTTCCCTCCCACACACGAGTCCCCTCTTTCCCTTTCTCTCTCAAAATAAATAAACTAAAAAAAAGTCTCATAAATAAGCTTAATAGCATGTTAGATTTAGCAGGAGGCAATACAAACACTTTGGCATCAGGGAAACTTGGTATTTTCTTACAGAATTAAAAAAATCAGCTATGACAAAATTTAGATTTGAACCAAACTCTGAAAAGCATACATAGTAGTTTTAAGAATTTTAAAATGCATCATTATTGGCACTTTTGTACTTTATATAAATAAAGCAATCTAAGTTAAAAATCAATTTCCAAGTTAAATACTAGTAAGTAGAGGACTTTTCACAAGGCTTAAGACAGAAAACCAGGCTTCAGTCCAAATTCAGTCTTCCGTATCATTGAGAGCTGGAAAATAAATGTGAGGCTTCTGGTAACCTATTCTCATAAGCAAGGAATGATCAAATTAATCTCTGTACAGTCTGCAACCAGGCAAGCCTTTACAAGCAGCAGAGCAGGGAAAAACTGGACAAGAGCTAATACCCCAATGGACTGCAAATACCCAGGTGCAGGGTCAGTAGTTTAAAATAGCCTTCTCATTGGCCAACTGGGGCCCAGTAGGAGAAATAAGGGACAAGTTAATAAGTTTGGCACATTTGGAATTCATTGGAGGCAAAAAGAATGGAAAACCTCCGCCCCAAAAAAGCATACAGGATAGTATCATAGTCAATTTGATATGATCTGGAAAAAAAAAAAAAAAAACCTTGCTGGAAGTTAAATTTTGTAAAACATCTCAGACAATCCTACATCTATTTTACAAACAGTGCTGGGGAACTTCATTTTAACCTGTTTATACCTTATTTTCCTTTCCTTCTCCCTTCTTTCCCCATCCTACCACCTTTCCCAAAATACAACACAGACTCACTATCCTGCATATTTGATGGTTATTTTTCCAGATACATTCCTTATAGATATTGTCTACAAAATGTTATGGAAAATTAATGTATAATTTTGAGTCTGTGATTGACAAAAGAATCTCTTTATTCACTCATTCTCAAGTGAATTCGTGCATTCAGTTATAGAATACACACATTTATACTGAGAATGCAATCCAGAAGCCAAAATAATTTTTATAGATTTAAATAGACATTTGTGAAAGTAATGGTATAGTATGTACATTACATATAAGCTAATCCAGCCTCCTTCATCTCTTGGGATGTGAATCTCTATTGCGTTTTCCCAATCCTTCAATCCTTCAAGATGTTCTCTAAGATGACAGAGAAGCTGTTGTAATAGAGCTTGTTCAGAAGTAAAACAAGATACAGTGTAAACTAAAAATTGGTTTACACAGCTGCAGTTTTCTTTTTTTCTTGTGGACAACTCTAAGAAACCATCGACATGTCAGGAATAAAGAAGATTGTGGGAACCTCAAAGGAAGTTTCAGGGCTTCATAAGATATAAAGAAAGGAAATAAAAGGATTAACTATTATATTTATTGTATTATACTTTCAGACTTTGTCCCAGTCATATAGGGCTGGAATTATTCTTTCATAATGGATTTGAGCAGAGAGAAAATTAATATGTGAAAAACTAACGAAATATTTACTTCTGCAATATGAAAGCAAGTTATTATTTAAGGATATTATTTTGTATAATTCTTTCATGTAAGTTTTTCCACGTGACTCTAATTGTGGCTTCTGATTATAAAAAATATACTTCAAATTATTTTTATTATGAATTCTGCAAAATTATAAGAAAGCATTAAAAGGTTTCACTGTATCAGATTTAGGCATTGAACATAAATTTTATCACTGAAACCAAAGTACAGAAATCCTTCTAAGTTACTTATATAATTACTTACCTACCTTACAATGCTATAGGAATAAAATAAAACCAATACAAGTCAGACTAAAGTAATAACATCCATAACATTCTATTTTGTTATTTTAAATCTGAGTTGTAGTATGAAACCATATGCTCTACCTTATGATACTTCATAAATACCAAATGAAATACCAATGACATCATTTAGCCATTATAGGAGATAACCTCACCTACTAAAGAACAATACTAACACTGTTTTATATTTTTACTAACCTGGCATATCAAATGAGTTGCGAGAATATTTTCTTCTACAAACACATTATGTATAGGTAAGATGTTTGAACTACCCTTGCCACTCCAAATATGAATGTGTAATATTGCAAACGTTTGATAATTCCGATGATTTACCAGCCACATTACCTATTCTGTTAAATTTTAATAAATAAGAAAATTGAAATAAGAAAGATTTAAAAAACCTTAATACAAATATGAAGGTAACTTTTTTTAGGGGCACCTGGGGTGGCTCAGTCAGTTAGGCATCTGACTTCAGCTCAGGTCATGATCTCACAATCCGTGGGTTTGAGCCCCACGTCAATAATGTATTGACATTATTCAGTTTTTTCATTCATTCATTCATTGAGATCTTACTGGCTATTCAAGTGAGGAATGATTTTCAGTTGAAACTGAAACCAGTCTGTGGATTTTGTTTAAGTCTTCTATTTTAGCTGATTGTTTTTGTCACTGCCCTAACTGGTGTGGTTGAGTTTTGCCTTGTTCGGTAAGATACTATAGAAATCCAGATTCCCCATTTAGCCACCATTAAAACCTGAAACGGAGCTCCTTATTACTGTTGGTGGGGCTGAGATTTCCAGTTCTCAGTAGTCCTCTACTGAAAGCCCCCTACTTGGGAGAATTAACAGTTTTTGTTACTATTCCCTGTGTGGCCTCCCATGATACCACAGGGCAGCGGAGCCTCCTTACCTGTGGGCAGTGGTGGAGGGCTGTCTGTACTTGGCCTCTGCTCAATGCACCTGTAAGTGGTGCCTCATTACTGTTGGTTGGGTTGGGTATCCAGGTTCTCCCTGTCATCTTTACTGATAATACTGAGTTGGGTAGTCATTGTTATTGCCTAGAGGGATGAAAGTCCAAACTTCCCACTAGGACTTCTCTGATACCACCACTGTTAGGAGGAAGGCATTGAGGTGCTTTGTTATAATGTGGAGGTAGGCTTATCAGCTTTCCTTGGCTTTTGGTGGCATGGATGGTGGTGGGGCTACTGTGTTTTCTTTCTGTGTCATTTGCCTGGTGTAAATTGGTTTTTGTTAAATCTTTTCTGAGTTACTATGCTGCCTCTAAAAGGAGCAAGTTTTAGTTGGACTGTTTTTTTTTCTTGCCATACCTGTTGTTTTCAGGTGGTCAGCTTCTTGTGTCCAAGTCTGGGTTATAGAAGTCCAAACAAACAACAGGGAATTCACTGCCACATTGTTGCTTGAATCTAGAGGTCTCTAGATCATCTGCTTTATTCTCTCCACTCTTCATAGTCTTCTTGTGTTTGTTTTCTGTGTAAGGTTTTTAGTTTTACTTAGCTAGAGAAATAGAAAAAAAAGTAAAATAGATGTATACCTTCTTTCTTGGATCAGTGTTCTCTTTGCCTTATTTTTAAAGTTTTTTTATTTATTTTGAGAAAGAGTGTGTGAACGTGTGGAAGCAGGGCAGAGAGAGAGGGAGAGAAATACTCAAAACAGGGCTCTATCTTATGGACCTTGAGATTGTGACCTGAGCCAAAATCAAGAATCAGATGCTTAATAGAATGAGCCATCCCAGCACTGCTAACTTGTTTTTAGTAAGAACAATTCCAGATACCATTCTGATTTCAGAAAATATCAATTTGAATATATTTACTAATATCTATAGGTTCAGGATTAAGGGGAGAGAATGGGCTATTGCTAATTTTTACTATTAATGAAAAATGATTAATATTACATGCTTTACTGATAAGTATCTTTGTATATGAAAGCCAGATTATTATTAAATTCTGTACTTAATAGATACTTCCATCTAGTTATTGATACCAACTAATAACTTAATAGTTATTATTAATTTAATGTGAATTATTCCAGTTCATAGCTTTGCCATTATTTTTACATTAACTTTTACATTAAAATTTTTTTAAAAATGTTTATTTATTTTTGGGAGACAATTAGAGCATGAGCAGGTGAGGGGAAGAGAGAGAGCAAGATACAAAAATCTGAAGCAGGCTCCAGGCTCAGAGCCTGATGCGGGGCTCGAACTCACGAACAGCAAGACCATGACCTGAGCTGAAGTCAGACGCTTAACTGACTGAGCCACTCAGATGCCCCAACTTTTATATTTTTTATATAAAGTTGACATTTTTTAATTTTATTTTCATTTTCTTATTCCTTCTGTCAAATTGGCAGTATTTTTTCTAATTAATTCATCTGACAAATTAATTCTTTAGGCGGTTTCTGTATGGTAAATGAAAAGAAATCATATTTGAAAAATAAAGGGTGAATATGATTTCTTTTCATTTACCATACAGAAACTGCCTAAAGAATTAATTTGTCAGATGAATCAATTATTCTAATCATATTCACCCTTTATTTATCCACAGTTTAATAATAATGGGTTGGTTGAAGAGAGAAATTACTGTTGTTTTGCTTTTGTTAATAGGAGACTGTATTTAAGCCTCATTTCCTTCTATTACTTTATTCTTTCTTTTATATTGGGTTCTGGTATCTTAGAATAACAGGCCAAACAAGAGTCAAACATTGACCTGATATATCTTGGATGTTACTGATTTCAGATCAGTTTATTAAAATTATGCATTTTTCAAATAATTTCTACATCATTGATAGCTGTGTATTATTTTCCTACAGTTATTGTGAATGTTTATGTCTAGAAGTTCTGTTTTCAATTTTAGGTTAAACCATATTGTTGTGACTTGAACTCTTTACCTCTGTGGGAAACAAGTCAGGAAATTATCTCAGAAGTCACTTTTCTGAAAAAGGCAGAAAGCATTGCATGAAAGTGGGGGCCTGGGAGGTAACTTAGCTGATAAAAGGGTAATAATAGTAAAAAGAAAAAAAAAAAAACCTTCCACCTGCCTCTGGTTGGGCCTCCTTAAAGTCTGCAAAGTTTCAGAAGCTCTTCAGTGAAAAATGCCTCACAAATATAAGATCCATTGTCCCTTGCATGTAATTTAAACAGGAACTGCCAAGAATATTCTTTCCACCACTCAATGCATGTTAATGGTTTTGAGCATTGGACCTGATAATCAATTTTGTTTATTCTTTTATATTGTACGTATATACCACTCACATTCCCGGAGAAGACTTTTATTTGCTGAATCTTTTATTCATCTCTTTTGGTAAAGAGATAAGAGTTATTTAAAGTAACATGATAAAAATGAATATCTCCAACAATTGTATTGTTATACTATGTTTTTTTGCTTAAATCTTTCATTATCGGTTAACCAGTGTTTTTGCAGTTATAGTACGGGAAAGAGAAGACAGAGATAGACAAAATGAGAGTGGTTTGTCTTTTGCAATAATATATTAAATGAAAGAGGTATAGTTTGTTTATTTTCTGTTGTTTTTCTCCAGTTATAAGAGTTGATATTTGTCATATAAAATATATTTTTTACCTAGGTTTTTATAAAAGGCAAAATTTGGTAAAATTTTGATTAAAAATGTGATAAAAATTTCAACTATATTCATCAAATTATTGTTAATAAAATTTTTAGATTTACATTATCATTTCAGCTTAAATTCTCCAACCTTTTATGGAGACCCTAAGTAGATACAATATTTACTTAATCTATATCATAGCTTTCTGGTTGTTCTAAAAATACTTGAGAATATACAACCAATATTCTAAGTTGGCTTCTGAATTGCATCTGAATGGAAAGAGATGCTATATTTTAATTTATAGCTATTTCCTAGTTTTTTCTTTGATTTTAGAAAATGTTTTATGTATTTTTAATAAGAATAATCTTGAATACTAGAAACTTTAAAACTAGGCTTTCTGAAGTATATTAGTGGATGATAAGAAAACTGATTGTCATAATAATTTTCAAATATATTCATATATCAAAACATTATGTTTTAAATTCTAATACAAAATTATGTCAATTATATGTCAATAAAACTGGAAAAATTTTATTAAAAGTCATATACTAAGCAATTTACAGTTATATTATCTTGCCTTTCACATATTGATAATTAATTCATTCTTGAAAAATGTTACTTATTTATAAATAATTACCTACTTCCTTGTTTCTTTCTTATTTCCAGTGGATTTTGTTTTGTTTTCATAAAGAACTAAAGAATTATTGGGGAAAGACAAAATGTATTTCCACTGTAGTGTATCACAATTGTTTTTTATTTTTTATTTTTCCAACCAATTTTTGCAGAACACTTAATAGTCATAGAAGTTCCAAATTTAAAAATTTATTACATGAGGGCCACAACAATATTAAAAGTTTTATTGTCTAGCACATCACTGTTTACCTGAGGTTGAGATTCTGTTTTTTAATGTTTGTTTATTTTTGAGAAAGAGAGAGAGTGAGCATGAGCAGAGGAGGGGCATAAAGACAGGGAGAGAGAGAATCCCAAGCAGGCTCCACATTGTCAGATTGGAGCCCGACACTGGGCTCGAACCCACGAACCATGAGATCATAACCGGAGCCAAGGTTGGACGCTCAACCAAATGAGCCACCCAGGTGCCCCAAGAGATGCTGTTTTTAGAAAGATAATAATCTTCTAATGAGTAGCAGTAGGACATAAATTTGGTTGTTGTTAGTCTATCTCGTTTTCCTCTATTCTTTGTAACTATTTCCTTTTACCAATAACTTGTTATTCCTCTCCTTTTACTCTTCTTCATCCTTCTCATGAAACACAAAATAAAACAAACCTTTTATTTAAACTGAAGTGCTTCTTTTTTTCTTTTTTAATATAGCATATATCTTTGGCTTTTCAGACAATCCACTTGATAAAACCAGGGACATACATTTGAATAATATGGCAGGGCATTTCCCAAAGTAGAGATTCTAGATGAGGACATTTTTTCATGTTCTTACATCAACTTATCACTCTTGCTTTTAGTTGTTCTTCCAATAAAGCATTGTAGAATTTAGTAGTAGTCTTGCCTTTTGAAGGCTATTTCTTCCCTTCATCGGTGTCTTCCGTGATTTATACATCCATCAGACTTTCTCCATATTCATTGTTGAGAAGTTTACGTTATTACAGAATGTAATTTTGAGATTATAAAAAGTACATTTTTGAGTCATTTTCTCTATGTGCTCATATTTAGAATAAGTAAAATATGTGAAATATTATAATATGTTTATAATGTGTTAATTTGAAATTATTGTTAGTATATTTTCACAACCATAATAGTGACATATCTGTATCAATTTTGGCTCAAAACCTATCATGGAAAATTTTACTTTTACTAAAGTAAAAGCTAAAACTTTAGGTGTTTAATGTTTCTACATTTATTGGAATAAACTAATCTTTAAATTTCTTTCAAAGAGCCATTGAACCTCTTTTTCCCCCCCAAAAAATGAATAAGGAGATCAGAAACTTAGATTCCTCAAATTATTTAATTTAATTTAGTTTCAATTTGTGGTAAAAAAAAAAAGGAGATGGTCGAACACAAAATTGGATCAGAATGTATAGTAACAATATTTAGAAAACATAAATCTTAACATAAATGACTTAGAATCTTAATATCAATGACTTAGAAAAGTGGTAACAAAGTACGGGCTGTGAATCTATATAGTGTGCTAGCTGCTGGCTTCCAGTGTGTGACACGGCAAGGGAAACCTTTTTGAGAAACTTTTATAGCAATTTGTTATTTGTTTTAATATCCAAAAATATGAGCATTGGACTTGTTTTGATGCTGAGAGAGGGGTATATTTTATGAAAAATTGGTTTATGATAGATTGCATTAAAAAAAAAAGGGATCCTTCCACACAGATAGTCTGAAAGGCACTACTTTAGAAAATAATCCTATTGTTTGGTTTAATTGATTTCTGTATGGTTATTTCTGGGAAAATCTAGAAAAGTCTCCATTAATGTTAATTAAAATGATAATAGATGTTTAAAAATAGTTAAGCAAATCCCTTTTTTTCCCACTTTAGATGAAGTGCATATAAATATAAAGGAGCATCCAATTTTGTGCTTTGATTGGGTCCATACTCCATAAATGAAGCATATGGATAATGAACTTTGGTGAGGGAGATAATTTTGGGGGGAAATTTTGACTGCTGAGTAATAAGTCACAGGGGACCATGTTGATTGTATGTTGGTGGTAGTGCAGTGAAGGCTTTCAGGAGCATTTATTGAAACTTTTTTTTATAAAATGAGAGACAAATTTTAGGCAAGCATATCAATTAGCTGTTGAGTTTGGACCAAATTGCTTAATGATAGAATTCTTTATTTCTCCAAAAATGAGTCATTTGTACACAGGGTATGGTGGCTGGTATAGTTTCATAGGACTCAACTTTTCTTTTGTCCTCATGTGTGACCTTCCTTCTCATGCTTGCAAAAGGTCATTGGAGTGCCAGTCACCATGGTCTGGCTGGAAGAAGGAGAAGGACAAGAAGTAAAAGGCACCTTTCATCGAAGGTCGCCATTCATTTTGGAGATTAAGCATTGCACTAAACAACTGATTCCTATTTCATTAGGAAAAAAATGATGCTTTGTATTCTTCCCTATCCAAAAAAGTGGAAGCATAATTTCTCTTTAAGATGAGAGCAGGGCTTCTGCTAAAAGAAATGGAGTTCCGTTACTAGGGAGGAACTAGAGAATGGATATTGGGTAATCACCGAGCGATTTCTGCCATAGCAATTGTTTGACACTCTACATTTAAACATGCTTCAAATTCTGAACATCTGACATGCTTTTGTCTTCAAAAGGGTAGCACATTTAGATAACATTTTGTTTGGAGCTATCTGTATGCATTACTTCTGTATTATCTTGAACCTAATTTGATCCTTGTATTTTTGCAGTATTTTATTCTCCCTGATAGGGTTCTTAATGATACCTTTTCTTTTCTTTTTTTGGTCTTGCTAGGTGTTTTATTCTTTGATAAACGATAGATTGATAAAATGATAGGTTTTTGGTCTTGCTAAGTGTTTTATTCTTTTATAAAATGGTTGATTGATAATATAATAGAAACACTTTGGTTTAAAACAGACTATTTGAATAGAGAAACAGTATTCTGTTCAGAAAATTAATAAGGCCCAATCTTTGTTTGGTTTGTTTTCCAGTAAAATGTTCTATTCATTCAATTAGTATGTGTTAATGAAAGTAATATGGCTCAGTACCTAATTTTATTAACTGTGGTGAATATTCACACTTCTGAGGGGAATGTAAGTAGCATAAAGTAAAATTTAAAGGCTCTGTACTATATAGGAAGCAAAAAGTATATTAATTTAATGCATATGTTATTACATTACATATAAATAGAAACCCCGTATCATACATTGGAATAGTGTCCTTATTTAAGGTGTGGTATTATGGTGTTTTTTGGCTCTGTAGTTCTCAAAATTCATAGCTTAGATAATAATTTTGTTAAGAATGTAAGGTACAATTCATGTGATACATGCTGGTAGAGTTTTTAGAATTATTATGACTATATTGAGTTTTGTATTTTCAGAAAAGTAATATATAATTAAATGTTTTAAATAGTCTTTTTGTTTTTGTTTTTGTTTTTACAACTTTACATCTGATTGGGTATGACTGCATAGTTAAAAATGTTAAGGTCCACATTTCTATTCTCTTCATTTTTTTCTTCCATGATATCTTTTATATTAGGGGGCTTTGCTATGTGAATGTGCATTAGATTTACTAATCAATAATTTTAAAACATTTTGGCTTCTTTCTGTACACATTGTTTGGTGTTTCTTCACAGATATTTTTATTTTGGCAAATCCTAGAATAATAAATATTTCATTGGACAGAAGTTTAAACATTAGTTCAGAATCTCATTTTCTAGATAAAGAAACAGAAGCATAGAGGAATCAAGGGTCATACCCAAGGTCAAAAAAGGCACTTCTTTGGTAAGGTGAATTTGAATTTCATTCTTCAAATATTTCTTTTTCTATCACTATCTCAATAAAGAAATTTGTGCACCTCGTAAGAAATCCCACTCTAGTTATTTTAGAATGCTATTGGAAGACCTATATTCAAAATTTAGCTTTGTCTATTAAGAACTGCATAACCTAAGGCAAAATACTTATCAGTTTTCTATAAAACTGGCAAATGCCATCTTACTAACAAATTAACACAATTGCTGTGAAGATCAAATGAGATGCATGTGAAAAACACTAGAGGTCTAATAATAGTATCAACGAGAATTATTTATAATTCTACGGCACTTTATTATTGCTGTAGAACCTTATTCATTTGACCTGCTTATTTTTCCTACATTGTATACAGAGGAAGAATGAAAAATATTTCTATATGCTGTTTTGCTGAGTATAAGTAGGAAAATTTACCCTATGGTTTCAGCATGATTTAATTTTGAATTTATTTTACAAATTTATTAAAATTAGCTTATATAAATCTTATGATTTATAGTATCAAATAACTCAATATTAGGAACTTTAGTATAGTCATTTAATTCTAGATAATTCTACAGGTATGATACATATTCATGAATCAAAATACCATGATGGTACTGATTTTAGTATCTATTTTCAAGAAAACAAAACGATAATTTGCTGCTATGTATATTTGTAGCCAAATACTAGTCACAATTTTATAATTAGGCAGGATTTTTTTTTTCATCTTCATTAATTTGTTCCATTATCTTTCCCGGTCTTGAAAATATCTATTTATCCATCAATGTCTCAGTACCACCACCTTTGAGAATCTTTTCCTGACTTATCTTTTAATTTGTATAACTTAAAAAAAATAATTCTAGTGTAGTTAACATACAGTGTTAACAAACAGTGTTATATTAGTTTCATAGATATTTGGCTTTTTCTAAATAAGAAATAAGGTTTTTTGATTTCTAGTTTATTTGATTTCTCACCATGTATTTTCAACTGTGACAAACATATGTCATTACTATGCTTATCAATATGTACTAACATATTCACAAACATATCATGTTTATGCATAAACACAGATTAGACAAAATGGAAGTATTATGGAGCATCTTATTTATACTTGGTTATATTATATACCGGGGGTCCCAAGATATTATCTGTAAACATGAAACAAAAAAAGTAAGTTAAGCAGATAGCAGAAAAACTAACAATTTTCACAGTGAAATTTTAAGAAAAATATAGATGAGACAAATTAATCTTTAGTCTTAAGATTATGAAGAGGTATTGCTTAGAAGTCTAAGGGGACTATATTTTATGAGTTTTGACATTAATTTTGGTGTGATTAAGATATTTAGAAATTGAGAACTGGTGAGAGTTTCAAGGTAATACATTCTATAGCTTGTCTGAGTCAATTAGTTCCTAAGTTTTACAATTTTACTTATCCAGCTTACATAGTACTTTTGTACAGCAGAAGTTGAGAGTTCTTAAGAGATGGGTATCAGAGTTGAGAGGCAACTATCCCAGTAAAACAATCAGAAAGAAAATGATCATTTCAGTTAAGAAACAGAATTGTTAAGATTTTGATAGGTAGAGGGAGAAGAGGTGGGGATGTGACTAAGGGAATAGCATGAGGAAAGTAAGAGGCCATGAGCCTCCATGGGATTTCAGGGAATGTGAATCTGATGTGGAGAGGATTAGCAAAACATGAGCTGGAAGATATATTGAATGTGAATTTTGGGAGTCATTGAATGCTAGTAATGTGACGTCTACTGAAACTTGATGAAAACATAGGCAGAGTCCATTTCAAATAGACCTGCCTGGTAGTAGTGTGGAAGATAAGTTAGGAGCCAAACTTCATGAGAACTTTAAACTTTTAAGATGATAGAAATAAAAGGAAGGGGATGGTGTAAAGGGGTATTTTGCAGTTGGTTTAAAAGAATTCATTGATTAGGTGAGGGTAAAAAAATGTGGAAGAGGAAAGTCTCCAACATTGTAACAGGATTTGTAGCATGGAAGACTGGAAGGCCATTGATGCAATTTTAATAGATTGAAATCACAGGACTATACAAGTTGGGGTTACTAGGAGGGGGTAATGGTTATAGGATATTTAAGTTTTCTAAGACTTACTGAAAATCTTGGTTGTGTCTGTTGTTCATGATGCAGTTTGAAATGCATTGTTTTAGAACTTAGAGGCAAGACCAATATTAATTTAGGATAAGAGTTGGGCGGGGTGCTTGAGTGGCTCAGTTAGTTGAATGTCCAACTTTGGCTCAAGTAATGATCTCATAGGTCATGAGTTCAGGCCCCGCGTCGGGCTCTGTGCTCATATTTCAGAGCCTGGAGGCTGCTTCAGACTCTGTGTCTCCCTCTGTCTCTGCACCACCACCCTTCCCCTGTCCCCACCCCCTCCATCTCACTTGTGCTCTGTCTCTCTCTCTCAAAAATAAGTAAATATTAAAAAATTACAAGAAAAAAGAGTTGGGCATAACGTATATATAGTAGCAATAAGCCAAAGAAGGATTGTAGAGTGAGAACATGTTTAAAAATGTGACCTTGATGAACACTTCCATTTAAAGAAGTAATAGAAGATGAGGTGTCAGTGAAGGATTATTATTAAAAAGAGATTTAGAAGGAAACACAGAAGGGATGGACAATGGCATAGGAGATACTACTACTGAAGAGAATTTTCAGGAAAACAGCAATGCCAAAGGTTACATAAGTTAGCTCCATAAAGGGGCTACTTCATGAACATATAGTTCCTATTTACTTATTGAGGGGTAGTAATATAAAACATCCTAAGTTAAAGGCAATTTGGGAACATAGGAAATAAAGGGAATTGAACCTTGATGATTTCAAACTGAAACTTAGCAAAGGAAGCTACGTTAACCAAAGAAGTACTCCTAGTGTAAAGACTCCCATCTCTAACTAAACAAACCTAATCCTACTTTTTTTTTTCCGTTGTGTTATATTGTCTCTCTAAAGAAGGAAATATGGGTAGAAAGCAAGCTGAAAAGTTAAGGGTGAAGATGAATCAAGCATACATTAAATAAATTGGTAGAGAGAGAAGATAATTTCGGCTGTAATCTTAATGATTATGTGGGTTCATATATCATCTATCTTTCAATATATTCCAAGGTAACTTCATAATAAATGTAATTGAAATGGATTTTATCCTCACTGCTGTTGTTTAAAGTTAGGGAAAATGACTTTGGAGTTTGATCAGCTTTTTCCTTTTATCTTTGAACAAAAGAGGTTGCTCTGTATATTGTCTCATACACATTAGTAAAATGCCAATAAATGGTTAAAAACAGTTACTGTTTTGTAGGTAGTATGATTTCAGAAATTAGAGCAATAGCTTTGCCTAAGTATTGGATATCATAAATTACAGTTCAGAAATATGAATTGGAAATAGTCATTTTAATTAGGAAGATACACTTGGAAATGAAGTAATTTTTTTAAGGTAATTTCCTCAGTGAGTGTTTTACTGACCGCTTGATTTATTTACCACACAGACATCACAATAAAATAGGTATTTATGGGTTAGTTTTTAATTAGAAATAATGGCTTGTAGAGTTGAAATGATGAATCATTTTATCCGTATCTTGGCTGAAGTGGCTTTAGTGAAAGATGATCCCATTGACAGCTTTGGAGTATCCTAACTGAATGCTTTGTCTTCTGAAACACAACAAAAACTGTCTAACATTTCAGTTTATATTCAAAAGCTCGACATCCACAGTGAGATACAAAGATAATCAAAATATTAACCTATCTTTGGAAACAAATAGGTAATTTTGCCTTTCATCATAACTGAAGCACTTTATAAATTAATAGAAAAATAAGTTATATGGCTACATATTTCTAAATGTAAATGGGATTGGAAGGGAATCAACCAACCTTTTCAAATTTATGAGCATGAGTGCAATAGTCTAGTTGATGAGATGGCTTTGCAGGTATGAAGGATATGTCATTCAGAAGGACACATTGATTCGGGTTAGTTCTTTTCTGTTTGTTTGCATTTAATTATGTCTTAAAAGGATTGGCATAGAGAATAAAATATACATGAACTAGCACTTCTGATTTATAAAAGTATACCAAATGACATTTCAATTTAGAGTACAACCTCTGTAAGGAGAATAAGACTGTGTACATGTAACTTGCATTAACAATATTGAATTCAAATGAAAATTTATTCCTATTTCTCATTCTTTTAGCCAAGTTATTTCATTCCTACTGAAATGTACATTTTAACATTGCTTGTACTTAAAACCCACAATCAATAAAACTGAGATATGAAAATACAACTTGAAAAATTTATATGCTTAATTTCATTCTTTGCTCATTCCTTATCAAGGTGGTATTTCTCAGTGTCCCTTAGATAATACAGAATTAAGAAATTGGATCTAACACTAACTCCCTATGCATATTAAGCTTTTCTTGTGAATGCACCCCGTATCTGATATGTTGATAACAGAATGCATTTCACTGAGTATTTTGACATTGAAGATAGCAGAGGTTTGGTGATAACATTAAAACCAGGAGCTCAGGAAAGCCTCCAGGTGCTTATTAAAATAATAATGAGCCTTAAACAGTTGTTTGATACTCAGTGTCTTTGATGTTCAAATAACCATTGATTGCTCATATCCATTCTCCTTCCATAAGTCGTGGCCTTTACCCAAAAGTTTGGGCCATACCAGTGTACAATAAACTGGCTCTCTAATTTTAAATTACTTGCCATTGTAATCACTATTATCATCGCTTTCGACCAAAGAAAAGAGGTAGATTGGGAGGCAGCCTCTGTATAGTTTCTGTCATTTTAATTGTAAACAGCCTGTCTTAGTGAGGAATCTGAGGTAAATTGCATGGACTGTGAAACAGGATCTTTAAGGTGCATTAAACAATCCCTCTATAAAACAGGACCAATAGATGTGAGGGCCATCTGGCATCAGCATCTGTCTCCCTAGCCTGCATTGGTTGCTCTCATTGGCTAGTAGACACTCCTTCCTTTGTCAGGGTAAGTGGTTGTCTCTTCAGAGCCCAAACACTCCACAGAAGATGGCCTGCTGAGATAGAGGACAACTGTTTTTCCTGAGTGCTGTCTTAGGCAACTGGACCTGCTTGCTACCACTTGTAACAACTTTCATTGACATTAAACTGTTACAAATTTTTTTGTGTATGGTGCACAGAAAGCACACCTAAATATCAACAAAATGAACTAGAATAGGACAGATTTCTGTTGTAAAATCATCGTATCAGAAATGTTTAGAATAAAATGAAAACAAGAAAATCTGGAAGGAAGGCATTATAAGTTATTTTTGATATCAATTATGCCTTATCATGTACTTGTCTTATAGAGTCTTAAAGTATTTTAAAAATAACTTAAGCCCTTAATAAAATATAATAACATCAATAACTTTCTAAGTAATTATGGATAAGTTAATAATTTTTTCTGCTCTGGTTTCCTTATAAGTAAAATGGGGATAAAAGTAGCTACTTCACAGTTTTGGTATGGTGATTGAATCAATAAATGTCGAGTGTTCAGAAGGGGTCTAGCACATAGTAAGTTAAATATTTGCTTTTATTTTTAAATCATTAATAATAGCACAGTGAACCTACTGGGCTTTCAGGTAGCCTTTTGCAGAATCACTTTCTTTGCTTACCATATGTAAAACAATGGATTTTTCCCCTGAAGAATTAGTGCAAGACCAAATTATTGATACTGGATTATTTGAGATATGACTGAAATCGTACTGCTACATTTATGATTCTGATTATCATACGTTTTTATTTGTGTTAATTCTAAAGATTAAAAAAGTTGGTTCTTATAAGTCAATTTGTTATATCATATTAACCTGTTTCTGTTTTGCCTTAATGTATTTCTTCTGTATTCATCCATTTTTTAATACCTTTCATATCTATATTGCCTATCATGCAAATAAGAGTATAAGGCAGGTTTTAACTTTTAAAAGGCACGAGAAATCTGGTCAGTAACAAGTACATTAGACTCTACTAATCCTAAATTAGTGTTGCAAGTGTCACATGATTTATAATACTTTTCTTATGCTTGTTGTCTTTTGTGTTCCTGGTGCTTCATTTGGCATATAGTTACTAATGTCTTAAAGCACAGTAGTGCTACAAAACCAGTAGTCCTTATAAGTGCTATTTTAGCATTTAGAAGTAGAAGTTCTTGAGCAAACTATTTCTGGAATACAGAAATGAAATGATTATTTTTCTGCATTCTAAGGACTCTTATGTTTCATCTATATTGCTTATATCTTGATACAAAGACATTTTCAGTTTCTCATTTGTGCATTTGTATCACTGTGTTCTGGGCTCATTATATATAAAGACTGAATCTTGTGTATTATTCCCCTTTCAATTGTCAGCCCACAGTAGATTGCTTGTCACTTAGTAGGGATTTAATAAAAGCTTGTTAAATTTATTAATATGTACACACTGGATGTTTAGATATTGTATTAGATGGTGAAATGTTTACAAAGGCTTGACTTTTGAAAATTTGATAATTTCATGATTGTTAATATTTTTCAAATTACTCTTTCCCTAGTATTGTCATAACTTCCTTGTTGCAGACTATATAGATAATTTCCAGTCTCATCTCACTTAAGTCTCAGTATTTAATGTCTCATTTATTCCTTTTTTTAATGTGATGAACCAAATTATGTCTCTTGTATTTCCTTTTCAATTGTAGGTAATGCCATGTGATTCTCCTTTATCTGTTACTAAATTCTGAGTTTATTCTTCTGCTTTTCTATCCTACTTGATTTCTTACATATCCGTTTTGTAAATACTGACTCCATGCCACTGATTCACAAATTTATGGACTTTTCTTCTTAACTCCAGAATCATATATTCCCACTGCCTACTTCACATCTCAACTTGGATGTATCACAGGCTTCTCAAAGTTAACATTTGGAAAAGACTTTTGAAATCTCTCATGCCTTCCAAAAACTGTTCCATCTACCAATCTTCCCTGTTTTGTTAAGTAAGACTTTCATCATGCCAAAAACATGAGAATTTTTCTTGATATCTCTATCTTACCTCAGAAGCTACTTCTTCATCAAGTCCTATTAAGTAGACCTCCCAACATATGTCTCCTATGGATCCAGTGTTCATTTTATTCCTATATACCACTGACTTAGTACAAGCCACCTACACTTTTCTGATTCAGTCTCCTTATTAAAATGTCAAGTTCTGGGGCGCCTGGGTGGCTCAGTTGGTTAAGTGTCCGAAGTGTCCAACTTTGGCTCAGGTCATGATCTTCACAGCTTGTGAGTTCAAGCCCTGCATCAGGCTCTGTGCTGATGGCTCAGAGCCTAGAGCTGCTTTGTATTCTGTGTCTACCTCTCACTTTGCACCTCCCTCATTCATACTCTCTCTCAAAAATAAATAATAAAACAATAAAATGTTTTTTTTTAATGTCAGCTTCTTGAGAGCAAGAATTAGATATGTTTGGGTTCTTGTCATTTTTTTAAGCAATTAGACCAGAACATGGCTCACAGGTATCAGAAAATATTTGTGGAATGAATAGATTGTTTGGGACTTCCTGGAGGATCCTCTAGTACAATCACTGATAAGTGATACCTTGATGATGATGTCTGCCATAGCCATGGTGGAAAGATTTGCTGGCAAGTCCTGTGGTAATTCACTCTGATATTATTTGGGATAAATTCAGATGACATTGTTTATTAAGTCTTTCTGGAACTTTGAGAGTGTGATAAGTTTTGATAGAATGAGTCATGATTAAGATCAAAGTGTTAAGATCACTTTGATAGTGTTGCAAATACAATGTGTATGTATATCTTTAATTTCAAATATATGTTATGTAACTATAAAATTCCATGTATCCAAATAGTAATAAAATATTTCGAATTTAATCCTTTGTTTCTAAAGTCAGAATAAATAATGAACACAAACAGAATAGTTTTTTCTTTAACCTCAATGAAAGCTTAATAATTATCCTGCATCCTCCTTTTTAAAACTTCTCAAATTTTAGATGTAATAAATTTGAATCAAGAAGAGTACTTTATGCAACTGCATTTAATGAATATTTAGCTTCTTATTCATTGAGTAATTTCAAAATTAACTAAAGCCCTTCAGCTATGCCATTTTAGAGGTTTTGATTAGAGCTGATTTTAAAACATACAGCTTGGTTTAACTGATATAAATTGTAAAAATTGAGATTTATAAAATTGAAGAAATATATTATAATTTTTGATACCAAATGGACGTTGCAAATATTTTCAAATATCAATGATTATAATTCACTTTGATAAAAATGATTCATATGGTAGTATGGACACAGATTTAAAGATATCAGTTTCTATGAGATAGCTTTCAAACATAAAATTATAGAAAACCTATTTCATAATTTCCTTTATTATCGATGATGATGTAAAAGCAAAGTAACCCACATTTTTAAGTGGCAGAACAATTTTGCTTTACTATATATGTTGAAAATATTTTATCAGTAATACACTTGGTTATATATGATCACAATATTTGGTGAATTTTTATGATTTGACCATTTAAATTTTATATTGTTTTTGCAGATAGAACTATTTGGGTTCTTTTCTTTTTGAACTTTTGGATTTTATGGAGATTATAGTCCCTCAAATTAATGTTGAATCATTGACTTTTCCACTTAGGTAATTTTCTTTCATGATTGAAGTATTTTTCATTGTTTCAAAAGGAGTTTGTACCCCCTAATAAGAAGGAATAACAACAGCAAATGTAAAGAGTAAAAGTAAGGGTCTCTTTATAATTATCTGCTTAAATTTCAACTTCTACCAGACATTTATGGATTCCTCATAAGTATCTTAAGTTTTACACACGAGTATATTTCTTGATGAATGTTTATATGCTCATTTTCAACGTGAAAATAGAAAGGTTGGTTTAGGTTTGGACTTGGCAAGTTATTTGGTCTGTATTCTATTGTCTGCATACTGTCTCATTCTAAAATATGTATTAAATTTCATTAATTCTCACTATCTCCTCTGATCAACACATAATCCAAATGTTTATCTGTCACCTGGACAACTGTTTTAGCCTCCTGCCCAGTCTTCCACTTCTTCTTTAGTCCCCAGACAGTCCATTCACCATAAAATAGCCAGTGAAATCATTCCAAAAGGTAAATCAAATCTCATTACTTTCCTGCTTAGAACTTTCAAATTAGAAATAGCTAATTAGAAAATAACAACAAGGGCGCTTGGGTGGCTCAGTTGGTTAAGCATCCAACTTTGGCTTAGGTCATGATCTCCTGGTTGTGAGTTTGAGCCCTGTGTCAGGCTCTCTTCTGTCAGCTCAGAGCCTGAAGCCTGCTTTGGATTCTGTGTCTCGCTCTTTCTCTGACCCTCCCCCACTCATAGTCTGTCTGTCTGTCTGTCTCTCAAAAATAAATAACATTTAAAAGAATTTAAAATAAAAGAAAACAACAATTAGCTAATTAGTTATTTTGAGAAGTCCAAATTAATCATTGGGATATTAGTCTTCATTGTGTCAGTTTTATTTGTTAGAAGTCATTTTTGTAATAGTTGCCATTACAAAATTTTAAAGATCTCAAGATAATAATTTTTAATACTAGACTAAGTCAGACATTTTTAGGAATATTTCAGGATTCATACTAAAAAACCTTTGTAACACTGGACCATTTAATATTCCTTTCCATGTTGACCTAGCCAAGCATTCCCTATGTATTACAGAGTTTTCTTTCCAGGCTATTCTTACATCTAAACTGTAGTCTATATGTATGTGTTAGCAGTTTGTGTATTGTAAAATGTTAAGAGTCTGTTCTTGGGCCATTTATTTTTAAAAAGGTTATATAACATTTTTTACATGGAATATATGAGATGTCTTTGCTAGATCAGAAAAATTCAATAGGGAAAATGAGATGTGAGAGAAGCTCAAAAAGTATTTGAAAATATTCTTATTTATATTTGTGACATTATCATGTGAAAAAAAATGCACTTTGCATCAGCTTACACTTGTATATGGATCTATACCAGCTTCGTAGTATTTGTTCTTTATGAGTGCCTCCATTTAAAAAAATTTTTTTAATGTTTATTTATCTTTGAGAGAGAGAGAGAGAAGGAAACAGAGAATCTGAAGCAGTCTCCAGGCTCTGAGCTGTCAGCACAGATCCCGACATGGGGCTCAAACCATGAGATCATGACCTGAGCCAAAGTCAGGTGTCCTACTTACTGAGTCACCAAGGCACCCCATGAGTGCCTCTATTTTAATAAGGACAAGGAAATGGAGTGTTGTGTACATATATGTGTTGTATTCATTCTTTTGCATCTGCTCTTTTGGTAATGAATATGTAAACATATTTCAAGGATTTTTGTGTATATTGATGAATGTACATACTGTTGTAATTATTGGATGTTGGTGATAGGTCACTTAAGGGAGAAAGTTACAGTTATTTTTTTTTTTTTTTAGGAACAGATAATAGGTACAGTCTATCAAAATGAGAGAATGTGTCCCATTTTATGAACATTTTCATCCTTTCCAGTTCTAGTGTTTTCTTTTCCCTACTCATCACTTTTCTTCTGTTTCTAGTCTTGTGATTTTTAATATTATTTCATAAAATTCAAAATCTGAAATGGAACCTCTCAATCTTATATAACCTAGAATATTTAAAAATATGTACAAAAAGTTAAAGTAAAAGTAGCTCCTAATACAAAATATATTTAAAATCTGGACCTTTCATAATAAATACTTTTTATAAACTTGGAATTTATTTTGAAATTTAAATTAGTATGTAAATGCTTACAGACCTAAGGTAGTCTGAATAACTTCATTAGTATGAAAGGACAAAAAGAGTTAATTTCATTTTACATGTAATCAAGAGTAAGAGATGATGGGTACTGAAAAAAGTTTACGATTTCAAATGTGACTTGCTCATGTATAATGGAGTACTCTTGTCAATAGTGGTTAGTACATCTTCTTTATCTTCTAGGTCTTACCAGCTTTAGAATTTGTTCTTTGGAAGAATTAGAGGTGACAACTCTAATTCATTTTTTTTGCTTCTCTTTAAAATTTAAAATATTTCCAAATTCGGATTCATATATGGAATAAAAATTTATGTACATGCAATTTGATGAGCACCTAAAAAGACCATGATCAGTGAGTGTCCAAGATCACTTCTCATATTGCATGAGCCCATTCTGATTCTTATGTGTTCATTCACTTATGCAGTCCATGTACCAGTTAGTGATATCACTTTATTTTTCTGTGTTCATACTTGTGATGCACATCGAGCTGGATAATTTCTTCTCCCAAAGAGTGCATTCTTTAGTAGGTCATAGTTGATTTGGGAAGAGTGACTTATAAATAGTTATAAGAAAATGTACTAAGTTCTTTAAAAGATGTGTGTACAAGGGACATTGTTGAAATATATAGAACAATTAAATCTTCCAATATTCACAAACAAGCAGTAGGAAAATATGAGACCTAACTTTGTTGGCTGCTCATTGCAGGTAGAGAAAGTATATTAAAAGGCACAGTGGGGTAAAACAACAGTATGATTTTCTCCAAAGTCAAAGTATAGCAATAGAGTAGTCTCCCTATAATTATGGAGATCAGGTGTCTGAAAACTCCAGTGGTAACATTTATAGATGAGAAAATTAATACCTCCTATAAAATGTAGGCTGGGATCCAAACCCATTGACTATCTACAGAGACTGTTAGAAAAATGTATTTAAAAATGTTATACTTGGCATAGAAAAGAAAAGTTTAGGCTGGACACAGGGATTCATCTGCATATATAGATAATAGGAAAAAAAGTGTGATCACTTGAAATTTCCAAGAGCCTTGAACTTTACAGATCTATAGCACTTACCAACTTTGTTTCTCTGTTTTTTTTTTTTTTATACATTTCATCCTGAGACTTATTTCTTTTATAACTAAAGTCTGTAGTTCTTAATCCTCTTCACCTATTTCACCATCCTCCAACCACCCTCTTTTTGTAAATATCTGAAGATCACATATAATACTGGACAAAATAATTTTGATAGGAACCTAAAAGTCAGAAAACAAAAGATGGATTTATAAAACATATTGTTACAAATATGGAAAAATCATTATTAGAGATAAAGAAAGTAATGGCCAGTACACCACTGATCCCAAACTAAAATTTTGGTAAGTTACAACTAACTTCTTTCCAAGGATTTGAAAAGGTGAGTATACTCTTATATGAAACACATGCAACATACTGAATGCTTTAAAAATCTTTGGGATATATGCTAAAGTATGAAGATATCCTCAAAACTATCCATTGCCTCTTTGTGATTGCTACGTTCTTTAAGTGGTAGTCTTTAATATAGCATAATATTATTGGCAATAAGGCAATATGATGTTTTGCATTGTTTTCCTGTCAATGGTAATAAACCTGACAAGTCTTTTTTTTTTTCCTGTATTCTTAATCTACTCATCACATCTATCATGTTGTCTTATCCATTTGCTTTGTAACAGTTTTATATGTGTACTTTCCTATTTCCACTGCTGTTTGAGCTTATATTAAAGCAGTCACTTTCTAATTGTTGTAAATATTCTCTTTTGCTTTTAAACCACATACTGATTTCAAAATCTTTGTAAAATATCACTATCATCATAGCATTCCCCTCAGAAATCCTGGATGCAGATAAAAACCTATGAATAACGTTCTTCTCAAGTAAACCTCCTTTCAATTCTTTTTTGTTTTGTTTTGTTTTTTAATGTTTTATTTCTTTCTGAGAGAGAGACAGACAGCATGAGCAGGGGAGGGCTAGAGAGTGAGCTAGCTGTCAACACAGAGCCCGACGTGAGGGTCGAACTCATGAACTGTGAGATCATGACCTGAGCCAAAGTCGGACGCTTAACCGACTGAGCCACCCAGGCGCCCCAGCAAACCTCCTTTCAGTAGAAGCTTCCCTTCCTATAAGGGACCAGCGCAGACAAACTTCTCCATCCCTTGCATTGCCCTCATTGTCAATACTGTTCTTCTCCAGTGGATATTAGTGACACTTTTCTCAAAATTCTTGTGACACATATTTATATATGGAACTTAATCATTAACATTGTTAGCAGATTTCCAGGATCGACTTCTTAGGCCTGTGTACCTTGTTTTCCCTAGCTACTTGAAAAACCACATGGGATAGCAACATGCTTTGTACTTCTTGGAATTCCTTATACCCAACATTGTGTTACCCATTGTCTTTCTGCAAGCATTTTTCTTTTTTTATGGAATGATAAGGTAAATGTGCTCCCAGTGAGGTGATGAATATGAATATGACAGAGTGGAAAAAAGTGATGAATATTTTAATACTCTTCTTAGGAATTTGCATGCTAAAATGCATACAAAAATATAAAAGTGTCTGCAAGTATTGGAATCACTCTGTCATTTTCACATTAATCTATTTAATTTCCTTCATAGTACTAAGTATTATCAGAAGAGAATCTATCTATTATCTATCTGTCTATCTATCTCTCTATTATGTTGAATTTTTGTCTATTTCATACATAGGCTAGGTTCCGTAGGAGACTCGTTTGTCTTTATTGAAGTCCTCAGCATTAGCATAGTACCTAGAACTTAATAAATATTAGTTGAATTATTTAATTAAGTGAGCAAAAATATGTAATGTTAATACTCTAAGGTCGAGCCTACAGGTTATGTTACTCTCATTTATTGGGTTTTAAATTAAAGGAATGATATTGAGCTAAAAATTATATAGCAAAATCAAAATACTCATGAAAATATCAGTAGTTTATAATATTCTGTTCAATTAAAACTTGCTGATTTGAACTGCATCTGATAAGGAAGCTTCTCTGTAAATCTCTGACATGTATTAACTCTTAGGTCACTATACTTGGAAAATATTGAAAGAGTAAAATAGACCTTAGGAGATTGAAAGACATTGTTTGATAAGAGCAATGATATATTCATATTTTGTACTTTGGTGGAGATCTAGTCTCAAATAATGCTTGAGAGTGACCCTTATAAATCAGAGGTGATATTTTTCTTGCTAAGGAAACAGATATAAATATACTGGCTAAATATTTTAAACAGCTTTCTTGTTTTTCATAAGAAGATGACCATTAGAAGTATAAATTTCAAGGGCACCAGGGTGGCTCAGTCGGTAAGTGTCTGGCTTTGGCTCAGGTCATGATCTCACCAGCCAGGAGTTTGAGCCCCATTTCAGGCTCTGTGCTGACAGCTTAGAGTCTGGAGCCTGTTTTGGATTCTGTGTCTCCTCTCTCTGCCTCTCCCCTGTTTGTGCTCTGTCTCTCTCTCTCAAAAATAAATAAACATTTTTAAAAAGTATAAATTTCATAAAAATAACCTACCTTTACTGTTTCTCCTACACTCATCCTATACCTTTGACCCCTTATCTTATTTCATCCCTTTTTTCCCCTTGCACAACATACATGTTTAATATGTCTACTTGTCATATGCAGTAAAATTATTGCAATTTTAGCTTGTCCCTTGAATGATGTATCTGTCTTATACTTCTTTTAATATAAAGTTTTGGGTTCTTGCATTTAGATTTTTTTTTTTTTTTAACAATTCATTTGGAAAGCTGACAAAGTTTAGAAAGAAGACTTAGTAATTGGGCTGTTCAAGTCATGTAACAGGTGATACAAGTCTATTTATAAAACACCATCTGTTGTCTCATAGGAACTCTCAGATTTATCAGTCATGTTGAGTAGATTCCTTATAGTTTGTGAGTAACTTTTCTTAAGAGAACATGATCAGGGTGATTTTATAAGAGGCTAACACCTGCAGATGGTAGAAGTTGAATTACTATTTGAAAAGGTTGATATGGAAATACATATAATGTAACACAGTATGTTGTTAACCAGTGAAGTTCTGCTCATTTCCTCTATCATGATTTGTATTGTGCTTCGTTATCTCGATTCTCATTGTGCCTCATCTTTTTGTTTTCCTAGTATTAGTGGAGATAATGATGAGGATGACAATGGCAATAGAATAGTAATAGAATTATAGTTAACTTACTGAGGTCCTAATATGTAATCAGTCATGTGCTGTTTAATTTAAACATTATGCATATGATCTTCACAACATTCTAAGACTTACAGAGGTTACATTAGTTGTTCAACATTGTGTAAATAAATAGTAGAACTAATGGGTGAATTAGATCTCTTTGAGTGACTCCCTAAAATTTATTTTTTCCTGCTATTTTCCTGTTATTTTTTCCTCCTCTTCTTTTTGTACTTCATCTCTGATCTATTCTCACTGCATCAGTTTTCATTTCTTTGCAGATGAGTCTTAAAATTGATATCTGTAATTCCATCACTGTCTTCTGACTTCCAATCTATATCTCCAAATGCCTGATCAGTGCCTCTGCCTGAAAATACCCTAGAAATTTTACTGCCTTCCAACCAATATTTACCCCATATTCTTCTTGGTTAATATTTTCATTATCCTTTTACAATATCCCAACTTGCAATATTATTTTTGTCTCTATTAGACTCTCTTTCCGTCTATACCCAGAAGGCACATAATGTTGATTTTTGTCCTGTTTCCTAGTTTCCTTTATTTTTCTATATCTGCAGCATCCCTCAGATACATAAAATTCTTTTATATGTCATCACTGTTCAGCATGTTCTAAAGCCTGCAAATAGCCTTACAAATTATTCCTACATGTTACTTCTGAATAATCTTTCTGAAATTATTATAAAGATTCCTTTTATCCTCTAACAAACTTCATTGCCTATACATTTTACAAAAAGAATTAGAGGGCACGCTTGCCATCTTGGCAGTCACTATCACCATAATTGCATGTCAACAAGTATTGGTTATATCCAGAAATCTCCTTCACAAATCATAAACTTAAATCAAGCTAGACAACTTTTCATTACTTTTTAATATGTCCAAGTCCTTGTTCATGGCTCTTTTATCTCCCTGGAATGTCCTATCCTCCATACCACCCTCTTATTAACTGCTGTTCTGATTTCTGTCCATCCTTCATTCTGTTTAGGTAACTTTTCCCAATGGGAAATAATCTATTGCATGTATGAATGGGCCATATTTGATTCAGCTTTCTCTTTTCTATTGTCAGTATTCAGTAAATTTTTATTGAATTGAACAAGCCTCATCTAAATTCTAATCTTGGCTACTAAGACATAATTTTTAGCTCTTAGTTACATGAAGTATTATATTTACTGGAATCATATTGATTCTGATCATGAGCATATTGGTTGAATATATGCTTTTGTCTATAGTATTACCACTTTTGACTAGATAGTGTCATTCATTATGTTGTTCATAATACTCTTGTTAAAAGATTGAGAAGATTTTTATGCTATACAGTGAAAATTTTGAATAATAGCGTCAACAAATGGTATAATTTGAATTCCAGGGAGCAAATATCTATCTTCACCAAAACTACAAATACTTTTATTCCTTATCAAATAATAATTAAAACATATTAATTAAATTATTTTCGGTTGAGAAAACATTTGGAGCACTTAGTATGCATGTTATACTGCATGCCTGAGAGATAAATAAGACCCCTTGGCTGTACTTAAAATAGAACACCAGGCATTAACAGACAAAAGTATTTTGATGTATGTTAGTTCAAATAAGATATTTGGAAAATAGAAGAGTTGGTTATTTCACGTGGGAGAGTTACACCTGAGTTAAATATTGGAGTATAAATCTGAGTATAGGAAAGATACTACAAGTAAAGGGAAGAGAGAGTATTAGAGGATTTTAGGAGACATGACTCAGTGTTCTGCTGGGGAAGAGTGGGTGAAGTGGGTGAGTGTCAGATACTTGGGAGAAAATGATGAGAGGTTAGGCTTTCAAGAAGTCTGGATGGAATAGGTAAAAGCCATTGGGTCCTTATAAGCAGAGAGATGACACAGTCATATTTATGAGATTGTAAATCTTAGATTGGAGAGACAGAACTGGGAGGGAGATCACTGAGGAGCTATATCCAGTAATCTAGGAGAGAATATCATGCTTGGAGTGGGACAGGGAATAATAATGGAACGAGGCAAGCGTGAGAGGGAAAATGAAATGGTACTTAATTGAGTGTGAGTTTAAAGGAGAGGGTCACTTCGATGTTCATCTCAAATACTAGGTGGGTGCTAATGCTACTAATTTAATAAATCGGGAGTTTGAGAGAGGGAACAAGCATAATGGGTTTGTCTTAAGCTTATTGAATTCTTAGGCATATAACTAGGTTCCTTGAAGTCAAAACACAATTATGCATCTTAATAATTTATACTTAAAAGAAAAACCACAACATAACCATCTACTTCAGATATACATTCCCAAGCATGGAAGGTTTGTCTGTTTGTTTGATTTTTAATGATTAGAAAGAAGAAATGTAAAACATTCTCGTTCAGGACACTCACTGGTATAGGATATTTGTTTATTGGAATTCATTTTTGTCCTAAATTGTGTTTAATGTGTCTTGAAAATAAAATGGACTGACTGTTTAGCATTTTTAAAAAGAAGTTAAAAGGGTCAGATACAAAACCATTTTGTTCTAAGTCTAGTGTACTGATTCTGACCCTTTTCTTGCCAAATTCAGCCAGTTTTGTATCAGTGAAGTCATATGGCTTCCTCAACTAAAGGCCACTTAGCCTTTGTTTTTTTGCAACAGTCTGTTTACCAGCAAATGAAGTAATTTCCAAATCCCACTGCAGCATACACAGCTATGTTCTTTATAAATATTCTGTTCTTAAATGTTAAATGAGGATTTACAGAAACACATACTCTAAACAATATTTCAATACTTGTTATTTAATCTTACTTAAAATTTAATGAGGTTCTTTCTTTCAAAGTAATTGAAGCCATGACATTTTATCATTAGCAAAGACACTATTTATTATTTCTGCTCATTCTTAAATTTTTATTATCTAAGGAAACCCTTAAAAATGTCCAAATAAAGTAAGCATACCAAATAGCCAACATTTTATTTTTTGAAATTTGAAGACATAACTAATCATATGTTATGTGTACTTGATGTGATCATGGTTTTCCTTTACTCCAGACCGATAGTGTGGGAGTAATACACAAATTCATCACACATTTTGGCTCTCTATACTCTTCCTCATTGAAGAAACACATACCAGTTTTTCAAAGGAAGAACAGGATAGAGATAAGGTATAACTAACTTCAAATATCTTTTATTGTTTTTCAGTGAGCATGGTGATGGGTACAAGGACCAATTCCACTATAAATTATGTGAAATGTATTAATTCACTAACATTAATTCACTAACACAAGATTGAGATGGTTTCATTTTCAGTGGGTATCACTTTAAATACATTGCAAGTATATTCAGTCCTGATGCCTGAGTCAATGTGTGCTATTAGATGAAAAATAATGACAAGGATTTACTTTATATTATGTAGTATCGGCAAAGGGACTATATTTGCTGGAGTAAAAAGGTAATTCTTGTTCACAATATCAAATCAGTTCTATATATTTAAAATCAAAACATTTAATGGGAGTGGGGGAGTGGTAAGCGGGGGTGATGGATATGGGGGAGGGCACTTGTTGGGATAAGCACTGGGTGTTATATGTAAACCAACTTGACAATAAACTATTTAAGAAAAAAATAAAATCAAAACATTTAGGCATGTGATGTCATTCCATTTATGAAGGCATGTTTGTATGGTTCCTCACTTGGTATATTAGTTTAATGCAATTAATTCCTGTGGATGAGCAGCTTTTATGACTATTGGAGCTTTGTCTATGGTCATAGCTCCTTGATACCATCCTCCCAAGCCTGTCAGTTCTTGAATCTCTAGCTTTGTCTCCTGTTCAGATTTGTAGAGTGGCCAAGATTGACCAATTGACCTCCCCCAACCCCAACACAGACCATGTTTGATGAATGGTATGTGTCTTGATAACTGGACCCAGCCTCTGACTTGAGCTCACTTTGCCTCAACCTGCATTTTGTTTCCCTTATTCCAATTTGTGTATGCCTGCTCTCTGATGTTTATCTCTTTCCTAATCTACTAATAAATTCCAGAAACCTTGTTTTTGGGACCAAATCTTACTTTCTGGTGATTTTGCATTCTTTTTATCATTTACTTTGGTCATTTTATCTTTTATTACAGATATCCTTTTGTGTCACTTTTCTCAATTCATTCACCCTGCACTTTGCTTCTCATAATATAGTATTGGCTCTCACCCAGCCCCATTGTGACCTGTATTGTCATAGATCATATCATGGCTATAAGCTAATGTTGAACCAGATTTTGTAGTTTTCTTTCCCTCCGTAACCCATGGATTCTTAGAACAAACATTTTAGATTAGGTTTATTGAGCCTCAAAGCTGGGATTGATAACTGACAAATTATTAAAACATGATACTTCCATGTGGGATATCTTTTCATGTTTTAGATTCTGGAGCTTGAAAGCAAACCTAGCACATTCTTGATCCTGGTAGTGTTGCCTATAGGAAAAGCTATATTCTGCATGTCCTGTGTAAGATAGTTGGAGGAAATAGAGATGAGGATACTGAAAGTCATGGAAGATTTATTGCCTTTAAAGGCAAAGCTAATCTTGTTTTTGTTCAATCCCCACAATTTTGCTTAGTGGCATACACAGAGCATACATACATATTGGTTGAAATCACTAAAGGTGTGCTGATAAAATCTTCCCCTGCTTCTTTCTCCATTGTAAACAGCCAGGTGTGTATTTATTTAACATCTTGTAGGCTGAAGCTAGAACAAAACATGTATTTGCTAGCAAATTATTTGCAATTGCAAAACTGAAAAAAAAAAAACCCAGCTATTAAGAAGAAATGGACATAGGGACAATAATGAGAGATAAAATATTTGGAAAATAATTCTAAGCAGGCTGCTGGTTAATAGTGAGCTTGTTTGGGGGAATTTGGGGCAAGTTGTTTTACCTCTCTGTGCCTCAGTTTCTGTCCTTGTTTGTGGAGTGAAGACAACAAAAGAATTTCATAGATTCCTGCGAGGTTTAAATGACAAAATGTATGTAAAGTGCTTGGGACACTTCTCAGCATATGAATCATTTGACATTACATCCGGTGGACTTTAAGTAATCAGGTTAAAATTTGATTCAAATATATATCATTAATAGTCTTAAAGAGCAAAAATGGCAGTGGAGGTTGTGTACAGGGAAATTGAAGTTGGGCAGTGCATCTCTTTTGCTAATTACTGAGGATAATTGGGTTTTTTTTGGGTGAACTGGTCACCTAACAAATTGAAGTGTTTACTTAGTTCTTTTTTATAAATAGATTTTCAGATCATTTTGATAAATAAGACAAGTAAGAAAGTTTGATAAGTAAGAAACCTTGATAAATCAATTTTAGAATTTGGAGTGATATTGTTTGAATATTTCTGATGAGGAAATAATGTATATGTAGGGAAAAAAATAATCCACTGTTTTTCCATTCCTTTTGAGTTTTTGACCACAGGTGTGTATAATCTGTAGAATATACAGTTTGCAAAGAATAATGGAGTTTGGATGGATATGCTGCCTGTACTTTCCCTAAAATGAAACAGAAAGAAGGGATTTAAAAATTTAAAGAATAATTTTATTTTTGAGTTTTTCTCTTTCTCTCAGCTCGTTTTTCTTTTGATTTTTCTCATAACAGTACAATTTCAAATTTTATAAACAAAATATTTAATCACATGATATTTTTGGACAACATTTTTCATGTGTACTGCTTTCTAATATTTACAAAGTTGTCATGTAGAGATGTACAGGTTGTTTACTACACAAGTCAAGGAGGCAAATGAAGCCTGAAAGCCACACTCTGCTTTCATTTCCCAAGGCATGTACTCTAGTATTAAGATGAGTATGCATGTATAGGGAGTCTTTTTTGAATGAATTTGCACAAAGTTATCCTATGGGCTAATAGCAGCCCTGAATATCTGGGTCTAACATTCATCTAATGTACAATGACAGTAAGCATTAGATAATATGATTAAATTCTCTATCATAGATGTGTTATGTCCTAGAGTTATTCAATGGTAGTTATAATTATTCTACAGAGATACTTTACAAAAGAATATGACTCACCCTACACTCATCTTTTAATTATTCAGAGCAAACTCTTTCTAGAAATTTCATTATTCTTTTTATTAACTTAAACAAATGAAGATGGACTGTGCAATTTTAGTCATGACTTGAATTCACTATTGTAACTTAAACCTAGAGTTGATGGTTAAGATCACTTCATCTCTCTATATTGCTTCAGATTAATAAGATATTCACGCAAATAATGATAAAGGTTCTGGTAAAGTGTTAAGAGAAATAGTCAGATTATATGGGGTTAGCAAGTAATGTATGTGAGAAAATGGAAATTATTCATATACAGTTTCTTTATATAGAAGAGTAGCAAAGGGAATTTAGTCAAATATGAAAATAGTGAAGGAATGAATTTTTAGGTTCAAATTTTCTAGAGGGAATAGCAGTCCTATAGCTTCCCTTTCCCTGGTTGTGAATATATTGATATTCCAGCCTTTTTATATACCATTGCTGGAGTTCTTATTTTGGCTCACTACTTGGTAATTGTGTGTTTACTTTGTGCCTTGGTTTTCCAAAATATAAAACAAGAATGATAATTGTAGGTACCATATACATTTTCGTGAGTTTTAAATATCATAAAGCACAAAGAAATAAGAACAGGGGGACCTGGGTGGGTCACTCGATTAAGTGTCCTACTTTGGCTCAGGTCACGATCTCACCGGTGGTCCATGGATTTGAGTCCCATATCAGGCTCTGCACTTACAGCTCAGAGCCTGGAGCCTGCTTCAGATTCGGTGTCTCCCTATCTCTCTGCTCCTCCCCCTATTCATACTTTGTGTCTCTCTCTCTGTCTCAAAAATAAACAAACATTTAAAAAATTTAAAACAAAAAAGAGGAACAAGGCTGGTCAAAATGTGAACTGTTATTTTTATTTTAATAATTATTGTTTTTAACTCCTTTTTTCATAATCTATTTAGTCTGTCTAAATTTAAATCAATGCTTATTTTAATATATTATTTCTATTTCCTATAATAATATGAGAGAGTAATATGTATATTTTTCCATCTTAGTGTTATATTCAATTAAATGTTAATTTGGAGGTTTTGAGAGTTTTAAATAACAAGTGGGTTAAAATGTGACAATTAACTGCCCCAAGAATTTATTCTTTCAGAGGAAATTATTACATTATCATTACCTTCACCGTCATCAGTTAGTAATTTATAGTGACATATATTCTACTAGTGGAGGATTTTTTTTTGATCTATAATTTTAGAGATTTTGTAAAGCTATATCAAAATGAATATTTTTTAGACATCTATTGGTTAATTATTTAATTTAATTATTTAATTTAATCAATTGAAATTATAGCCTATTAAAAAGATAAATATTCTGGGGCACCTCAGTGGCTCAGTCAGTTAAGTGTTCAACTTTGGCTTCAGGTCATGATCTCGTGGTTCATGAGTTCATGCCTCACATCAGGCTCTGTACTGACAGTGTGGAACATACCTGGGATCTCTCTCTGTGTCCCTTTCTCTTTCAGTTCCAACCCCACATATGCCTTCTCTCTCTCAAAATAAATAAATAAATGTTAGAAAAAGCCATAAATATTCTATTCAGTGCAACCTTTGATTATATACATACCACATATTCCATGGGCAAGACTAAAGACACAAGTTTCTTTGACTTTTAAGCCTTTACTATTCTTCCTAGACCCAACAGACTTGTCATTGACAAGCCATAAAACCAAAAATCTAAATAAGACAATAATTATTATTTTGGATTAGAGTATCACATTGCTTTTTCTAACAGACATCCCTAGAAAAACACTATTATGTCCTTTTTCTTGTAAGACTTTACATTTTCTGATACAATTATTAAGTATATTGGAGAAACACTGGTTGCCATGGATTCGTAGTAATTATATTTAGTAAGGGTGTTTAAAATGAACATTTTACTTTTAGTTGGTTTCTAGAGTCCTTATTTAGTCAGCTAAAAATTAGATACTCTCCTTCAAAAAAATTAACTAAAGAAATTACATTTTCCTGTTCTCTAAATGATGATAACTTATAATGTGAGTAACTAAAGCCAAATTAGAAAATGTTACAGAAATAGAATGTTATGTTCGTTGTCCAAACTAGTGTCTAAGAAGTAGTGTGATCTGGGGCAAGTTAAATGGCTTTACCTGGTCTAGTTATTCTTTGAATAAGTAGAGTTTTCTATGTGACATAGAGTCCATTTACATGACATATAATTATTTGTATATTTTGCTTAAGGCTATTATGTTAATGATTTCTATTTTTCCTGTTCTTTTTCTTCTCTCAGTTGTTCTAAAGGCAATTATTTATCATTGAAATTGAGGTTTCATAAAGTGATCTGATGGAAAATAAAAGTGTTGATTATCATCTTACATATAAGTACCTGTGGAGCTTCACAATTATAATATTGTTGAAGTCTGATAACATTATTTAAAATATAATCTGAAGGTATAAATAGTTGTAAAGAAGTTTATTGACCACTTTGTAAGATCTTATTGTTTGCTAACTATTGCATTTATTATCTAATTTAATAGTTTAAAACTTTTTAAAGGAAAATTTGGTACAAAAATAGTCAGACAAATTATTAGAATAAATAGGTCACAAGCAGACCCTTGTAGATTTTTACATGACCTGAATATATGATAAAATGGACACTCATATATATGTTATACATATAATATGTATAAAAGAGATAAGTATCTGATAATTTGTTAGAAATTTTTGTAAAAATATATTGACAACCTTTCATACCATATAGGTAATGAATTATAGATGGCTTAAAGATATAAGAGTAAAAGATATAACATTTTAATTAAAAAAAAATGGGCCAAATACGATTTATCTCTGAATGGTGAAGGATTTTTATAAGCTTATGAAAATTCACAAGAAATGAAAAATGTCACAAAGGATATACAAACACTATGCTGTATGTCAGTAGATTCAACAGTTTCCAGATTGATGGATAGACTAGCTCAGATACCATCAACGTAAATAAAAGAGTTTGCTTATCTAATAGATTAAAAACAAACAAAAAACATAGAGCCTTCTGCAAATATGGCATAGAGATGAGAAATAGTTTTTATTATAAATGGACATTCAAACTTTGAGCTCAAGATCCTCACCAAAGGACTTAGAGGTGCAGAAAATAATATTTGATTGGGTGATGCTTACATTATGGCTTCTGAAAGCCCAAATGGAATCTTTAGATGCTCTTTCTCTGTATGTTTACATAGTTTATATGTTTGACTTAGCCCAACACATAGTCTCTTTGGGACATATTCTGGATATTATATCGACTGGTTAGCAACCTTCCTTAATTTTTTCTGATCTCAATGAAACAAGAATAAGGCTCAGTTTCCCAAAAGTCTCCAGGAAGTTATGGTAGCAAGCAGATCAGCTACAACAGACTAAGGTTAAAATATACCGAACTCTGATTTTATATTACTTTATTTTCAAAGCCTTTGTCTTCTACCTACACGAAAGAAATCACTAGTAGTAATGATGCTCTGTATATGGTCCAGACTTCCCCTCTGTAGTAGTGGTTACCCCAGTTGCCTGGAGTGTGTCTGCTTTAGGCTAACAGCTAGATCTCTCCGCAAGAATTTTTTCGGCCAGGGAGTTTCCCTATTCAAGGTTATGTCTCTGTCCTAGGACAGTCTTCCTCCAGTGAGTGGTCAATACTGTGGTACCCAGACCCTCTCCAGTGCCTCATTCCATGACAATGCTCAAGGGCTCTCTTGCCTTGCAGTCTCTCGGGGAATAGGCTGAATCCTCTACCTTTATCACAGTTCAGCATTGTCTTCCCAGATCTACTTTCCTCACTCTTGCTTGTTGTTCCCAGTAACCTCCCTGCAAAAATATGTCAGTCCACAAGTCTGCTTTCCAGGGATCACATTTCTAGATCACAAGTCACATTCAGGATAATATTCCAGATTTTGCAGATATATCTCAGTTTTTGTTGACTCCTGGAAAAGGGAGAAAGACTGTTTTTCTTTCGTTGAACTTGTGATGGTAATGTTTGAGACTCTTCTAAATATAACTTGCTTGGTGTCTGAAATCATCCTTGACATCTCATAAACCATTAACAGGGTTTTAAGGCACAAAACATGTAAGTCTAATTCTGTATTCTCATCATCTCTAAAATTGCAGGCAAGTCTAGTGAATGTGACATGTCCACAATCCATTTTGAGATTTGGAGCATTTTTGGCATGTTAGATCTCATGATGTGCTGTGTTTAGAAATGGAAAAAGCAAATGAGACAACTCTTATTTCACAAAATACCTGCAAAAACCTGTAATATGCCAGCATATAAAATAGATTGATAGTTTAATTTTTTTAGTGTTTGTTTATTTTGAGAGAGAGATAGAGAATCCCAAGCTGACTTTACTCTCAGTGCACAGCCTGATGTGGGGCTCGATCCCATGACCATGAGATTATGACCTGAACCAAAATCAGGAGTGGTACACTTAACTGACTGAGCCACCTAGGTGCCCTAGGTTGGCAATTTATAAAGGATTTATTATTGTTTTCCTGAGTTAAAAAAAAATCTATTGTATACATTACTTAGGAAATATTCATCATAAGTTTCATATTATCCAGTAGTTCAGGAAAAGAGACATACATAAATTACATTATTAGAAATTATATACTAAGTTATAATTAAGCAATAAAGGCCATAATTACTAGTGTAGGTCAGATGACTTATAGTATAATTGGGAAAAATTCATGGAGAAGAGTTTAAGTCTACAGTGAAAGATTTGGTAACAGCAATGCAAAGAACATTCTGAGTAAGGTCATGTAAGATGGAGGTAGGTTAGGAAAGCTTTTGAATATTAGTCTAAGGACATTGAACTTTATTTTGTATTTAGTATGAAGTTCTAAGGGATTTAAGAGATAAATAGCATGAAAATATATTACAGGCTAAAATGAATAAGATGAATTTGTACAGGAAGAGAATGGTAGAAAAGCCATTTGGGAAGCAATCTCAAAGTAGGACAGGGGTCTACTTGATTATCATATTCTCAATCACATTAATCAAAAAAAATCACAAGTATGTCTGTGTTTTATATCCCTTGGATTGATTCCTGGGGATAACTATTGACTTGGATTATCTCATATTATCATGTAACTTTTAGGCAGTTAGATATTGGCCTGTTGAGTCACAGAATTATCATTTTAGTTTGTAATGGATGCCATATTGACAAAAATCAGAAAAATTGCTGAAATCCACAGATTAAATATATTGCTTTCTTCTAATCTACAATGCCTCTAAGTTTATCACAGAAGAAAATAAATTGATTTGAAGTATTTATACTTTACAAAACCATGTTGGTTCTAACTGGTACTTCATGCTTGTGCAGATACTTTAAAATTGATTTGAATTCACAGGTACTCATCAATCTTTAATTTATAATTATTGTCCATTTCTTATATAAGGATATAGTTTTACCCCTGCCACACTGATTGAGGGACTTCTGTTAGCCTTCATTAAACCCTTCATTTTATTTAAAAACCATTATAATAGGTTGTAGCACTAGGGATAATATCTAAAAGTTGCATGAGTATCTGCACACACACATGCACTATATATATATGTAGATAAAGTATATGCACAAGTAAAGATAGATAGATAGACAGATAGATAGAGAGACAGAGACATAGAGAGATAGATAGATAGCAATCTCTATATATGGAACATTTTATATATACATGTAGATATAGTATATATACAAGTGAACATTTATATATATATCAAAATATCTGTATATTTCTATTTACTTGAATTGCCTTTAAATTGCTGTCATTGTTCATTTGTTAATTTTAATTGTATTAGTGTTGGCAGTCCACATAGCCAGTATTTCAAAATTGCACAAATTATTTGGTATCTGCATTCATATTTTCTTGTTGTAGCCTCTATAAACTTCATATTTGCTAAGAACATTACCTATTTCCCATATTGTTGATAGGAATAAATAGTATTGCCTTTCAAACTAACAGTAATGTGATTCCAGACCAGGCTTGTATCTTCCTCATTCCTAGCTATTTCACTTAATTGTAAATAAAAAAATGATTAAAAACTATGTGACTTATATAAGTACATGTCATTTTATATTACAGAGGTTTAAGAGGTAGCTTAAAGAGTAAAAAACTTGAAGGGTAAAGTTAACACAACTAAAAATACAATCAAGCTGATTGTATCATTTTATTTTTAGATTTGTTAAAGAGAAATAGCTTATGTTATATTGAATACTGGTCAGGATTTTTACAAAGAAGGGGCAAAACTATGAAGGAGCCAAGTCTATATCATCTATATCTGTATGTATAATTAAATTTTTAAATTTTTATTAATTTTTGAGAGACAGAGTGTGAGTGGGGGAGGGGCAGAGAGAGAGAAGGAGACCTAGAATCTGAAGCAGGCTCCGGGCTCTGAGCTGTCAGCACAGAGCCCAACATGGGGCTCAAAATCACAGATGGGGAGATCAGGATCAGAGGCAAAGTCAGATGGTTAACCAACTGAGCCACCCAAGTGCCCTGGTATATATAATTATGAGTAAATACAATTTTAAAAGAAAACTTTATGCTTCATTTTATTAATACTTATGACTTTTCTCAGTTCTATTCACATATTGAATTACAACACGCTTTAATAGTATTATAGCTTTCCTATCTTTTTTTCATGTTCTTGTTTTTTTTCCTTAGCAATATTTTTTAGGGCCATTTCCCTGAGGAATATTAGTGTTAGTTAAGAAAAAGTTGCACAAGGATGTGAGGGCGATCTGGCTGCGACATGTCACCCCACTGATCGCCAGGGTTGATTCGGCTGATCTAGCTGGCTAGGCGGGTGTCCCCTTCCTTCCTCACCGCTCCATGTGCGTCCCTCCCGAAGCTGCGTGCTTGGTCGAAGAGGATGAACTTCCCCCATAGAGGAGGACCGTTCTTCGGTCAAGGGTATAGGAGTAGCTGCACTCCCCTGCTAGAACCTCCAAACAAGCTCTCAAGAAAAAGTTGCACAAATGACCTCGGTAGAAATTGCTATAAAATTAGTTATTAAGAAATAAGATTCTTATGTTAGAACTCATTAAGGAAAGAGTAAAACAAAATACGAGACTGATTTCTGCAAATAGGTAAATAGTGACTATTGTATATACACATTTTTGTTTTTATTTATCCTGGGTTTATTTTCATTTTCAAATTTATGATAGTTTTTCATCTTTAAAAATTATACAGACTCAGTTTCTGCAATATGATTACTTTCTCTGTACTGAGCAGGTGGTAGAATATCACTGCATGTTAGTTAATGAATTTGTAAAATGAATGTTGATTTTTATTTTTGTAAGTTTAAATCTAATGAACATGTTATATGGTAATAGTATATAGCTAACCTTTACATACGTGTTTGGTAATGTAAGTGATAAGATCTCGCACAGCCTTCCTAATTTTTCAGGACCAGTTGAAATTAAGTTATTTACTCTCTAATCTGTAAATTAGAATTCTAGATGTTTGCTTATTAATTTATTAATTGTGTGAAAACAATTTAATTTATTTAAAAAAATAAACTTCCCCTGAAATTCTTTGATATTTTAGAAGTGATATTTATTTATACTTATCATTAAAGTTACATAATAATAACTATGTACTACATATATTTTACTGTGACTCAAAGTAAATAATATTTACACATAAATATTTATTTTTAATCTTTTCTTCCTCTGTCCTCTCCCTGCAGGGCAGAGATGTTGCTAGACATAAACAAAATATTCATGACTAGAGTATTATTATTATTGGATATTTTTGGCATTTAAGGCTAAATAAAGACAAAGCCTACCCTCTCTGATTTAGCATAAATTCCAATTTCTAGAATGATCATAATTCTAATAAAATAACAAAAATAAAACATGTATTTTAAAATGCATAACTTAAAACATAAATAAACTGACCTGCTTTGAGGATCATATACAGGTGGTTGCATTCCACATCAGCCCTCCATGTTCACCCAGTTGTAGTTGTGAATGCCTGAGTCTTGAGGTAGTGCTGTGGGCACAGGGGCAACAGTCAGGCTCATTATCACTTTATAATGGTTTGCTGTTTTTCCTAGCTTTACCCAAAAACAGAGGAATTATTTAATTTTTTTATGTTTGTTTATTTTTGAGACAGAATATGATTGGAGGAGGGGCAGAGAGAGAGGGAGACCGAGAACCTGAAGCAGGGTCTGAGCTGACAGCAGAGAGCCGGCTGTGGGGCTCGAATCCACGAACCCATGAGTTCATGATCCGAGTCGAAGTCAGTTGCTTAACTGACTGAGCCACCCAGGTGCCCCACAAAGAAATACATTTTATACTCTGTTCCTTCTGAGCTGTCCATTCTCTAATTTTGTATATACAATACCATTCTAGCTAATATTTTGATTGGGAATACAAAGTTGTTAATGGTCACGGTTTTTAGTACAATATTTTAATCAACAGTTCTTTGATTTGGCATTAATAAAAAATTCTTGAGAAAGTTACTTCTGGGATTTAAAACTGATTTTAAAGAGAGTAACAGATTTCACCTTGTAATTTATAGATCATTTTAGAATAGCAACTGATACCTAGACCTTAAAAATATTTTGATGTTTGTAGTAGTAAAAAATTTATTATTGCTACATTTTTTCTGGAGAAGAAAGTACTTTGGCATGTAAAGACCTCAAAACCCATGTCTAGACATATCAATTTTAAATAGCAATTTACTGTGAAGAACAATTAAAGTAAGATATTCCTGAAAAGGAGATGAATATGCAAGACAATACAGTTTAAATTCATATACAATTTGTAAGAAACATTTATAATGGAGAAGTAAAATGTAGTGTTGTTAACGAGAATATATGTGGACTGGTCTGGTTTCAAATCCTGGGTCTACGAGCTATTTGATAAGTGACCTTGGGCAAGTCACTTATATTCTGTTCCTCGGTTTATGTACCTACAGTAGGGATACTAATCATTCTTACCTTGTAAGGGTGTTGTGAATATTAAACGAGTTAACGTAAATGTAACGTGCTTAGGAAAGGGCCTGCGAGGAAGAAAAGCTTCAGCTATCATGGTTGCCTATCTTTGAATTACAATTCTCACAGCTCTTAATAGCATGAGGTTTTAATTGAACAACTGACATGACTACGGTTAAACAACCTTAACTTAGTAGCCTTGGACAAGAAGTGAAGAAAATTTATACCTCTGCTTTCTGAATGCTGGTTTCACTGACAGAGAGAGAAAGAAAAAGGGTATCTATAGCAAAAATAAGTGCATTTGGCTTTTCTTCCTTCCTTCCTTTATTTATTTATTTATTTTTTTTCTTAAGTTGTTCTCTTTTCTATCTTTCTTTTAGGATCATATTCAGATAACATATCATGACACAGGTGCTTTGCATTTTAAATTCATGTCAAAATAAAGATTTATTTTTCAAACAAAACAATGAGAATGTATGCAAATAGGATGAGTATTTTTTTGGTGAAAAGTATGATATATTAATACAGTGTACTGGAGGGTGAAGAGCATGATTTATAACCCTAGATAGTTAATATGAGTAAATCAAACATTACAACAGTGAGCTTATTCAGAGATTTAGAATACCTTATTTTGCATATAGTCAGAAAGAATTTGGCTGAACAAGTGGTAGGTTTTTGTGTGCAAGTGTATGTGTGCGTGTACATATATGAATATACGTACACATACATAATCTTCAGATTTTGTCTATGTAGACTCATATACGGATACTTTTTTTAAAATCACAAACTAGACAGTCATTCAAATATTTGACAGGACAGAATGGAAGAAATTTTTTTCTTAGTCTGCAAATTAGAGGAATATCTATCTTTGGAATTTCTTTTGTTTAGAGCTCACTTTACC
The DNA here is from genome assembly GCF_003009895.1 of Hyaena hyaena. Classification (NCBI taxonomy): domain Eukaryota; kingdom Metazoa; phylum Chordata; class Mammalia; order Carnivora; family Hyaenidae; genus Hyaena; species Hyaena hyaena. The sequence goes on from NW_024081320.1 coordinate 410,358, forward strand.
AGGAAGGCATGAATACCATTCACGTTAGAAATACTTTCTCAGGGCACCTGAGTGGCTCAGTCTATTAAGTGTCTGACTTCAGCTCAGGTCATGATCTCACGGTCTGTAAGTATGAACTCTGTGTTGGGCTCTGTGTTGACTGCTCAGAGCCTGGAGCTTGCTTTGGATTCTGTGTCTCCCTCTCTTTCTTCCCTCTACCACTCAAGGTCTGTCTCTCTCTTTCAAAAATAAATAAACATCAAAAAAAATTTTAAATCCTTTCTCATTATGGATTAGACAGGAGAAATTTCATTGTGTGGCTAGTAATATATTTTACCTTTTTGTTAAAACAAAAGCAAAAAACAAAAACCTCAAACAAAAATACTCTCAAAAATACCCACTTTATAATCTGTAAAAATTTTTTTCAAATGTTTATTTCGTTTTTGAGAGACAGAGAGACAGAGCCCAGGTAGGGCAAGAACAGAAAGAGAAGGAGACACAGAATCAGAAGCAGGCTACAGGCTCTGAGCTGTCAACACAGAGCTCGACTCGGGGCCTGAACCAACCCATGAACCATGAGATCATGACCTGAGCCGAAGTAGGATGATTCACCTACTGAGCCACCCAGGTTCCCCATTAAAGATTTTATCTTTAAATAATCTTCTAAAGCTAATGTGGATTTCAAACTCACAATACTGAGACTGAGCCAGCCAAGTGGCCCCTGACTTTATAGTCTTGGGTTCTCCTTTTGGTGTACCTAAGTACAATAAAAAGAATTGTGATGGCGTAGAACAAGAAATCTTTTAGATCTGAAACATTTCAAACATTATTTCCTAATTCATGATGACTCTTTATTTTAAAACTTTATTTATTTTGAGAGAGAGCTCGGGTATGTGAGGGGCAGAGAGGCAGAGAGAGATGAAGAGAAAAAAAATCCCAAGCAGACTCTGTACATACAGTGCAGAGTCCAACAGGGGCTCATTCTCATGAAAGGTGAGATCATGGCCTCAGCCAAAATCAAGAGTCCAACTTAAACCACTGAGCCACCCAGGTGTTCCTAATGATGACTCTTAAAGTAGGAAGAAGATCACATGAAGGTTGGAGGAGTGCACAAGGCAGTGGGAAAAGCAACCAAAAGTATTATTACAAGTGAAAAAGGAAATTCATAATTTTGGAATATTTCTGTAATTGAAAATGTTTTCCTAGGATAAGGACTACAGATAGGACACTTATAACTAGAAAAAGTTAGAATATGTGAGAGCTTAGCAATATCGTCAGGCTGGATGCTGAGAGTAGATGACTTTAAATAATTCATCCCTTTATACACCAGTTTTCCTGAGTATCAGCCATGTGGTAGGCCATGAAATTGTAGGTGTGAAAAAAACAGAAAACATTGTTGTCTTAGAATTTATATTTGATAAGTGGGAGGTAGACAAATATTTGTAAGTATAATAAATCACAAAATTACATATTAATTCTCTACAGATAGTTTACTTCACCCTACTCTATCCCATCCCATCCCATTTTATTGTATTCTATTCCATTTTACTTCATTCCAGTCTTTACTTAATAGCTGAATTAAGAAAAATATTTCTAATTAATACTCTACTTTAAAAAACACATTCTTGGGGTGCCTGGATGGCTCAGTCAGTTGGGTGTCTGACTTTGACTCAGGGGGTGATCCACAATTTGTGGGTTCGAGCCCCGCATTGGGCTCTGTGCTGACAGCTCAGAGCCTAGAGCCTGCTTCAGATTCTGTGTCTCCCTCTCTTTCTGCCCCTCTCCTGCTCATACTCTATTTGTCTCTCTCTCTCAAAGATAAATAAATCATTAAAAAATAAAATTAAATTAATAAAATAAAATAATAAAATAAAAACATTCTTTTATATCATTGAGATATTTGAAATTATATAAGGCTGTTATTTTAAAATTATATATAAAGTATTTTGATATATAACAGTGTAGAGATATATGTTTAGTTATTTGTTCAACAGCAGCAAAAAAAGTCCTCACATAAGTGCTAAGAATTCTATTTGTTTCATTTACTTGGCCTCTACCAAATTGCCTATTAATTCTTCATATTACTAATAACAAACCAGATATTTGAATGAAATATTATAAAACAAACATGAAAGGTGCTTAATGGCTGAGCTATGTAACCAGACTCTATTCCATACCTACTGTCTGTCTTGGCTGTGAAACGTGGACAGATCAAATGTAAATAAAACAGCCCCTGGAGTTTGGGGAACAAGTAAGGACAAACAAAATGATAGATGGTTCAGTTAAAAGTATGTAGAGATGGCTTTGATTTTAAGAAAGGTAAATTTTGAAATGAGGTAAGTTTTGAAATGAGCTATATTGAGGTGGGTCTGAAAATATGCAGGAAAAGTAATCAGAAGGAAAAGATGGGAAATAACTTTCCAATTATTGGTTAAAATTTAGTCATACAAATTTTATTATATGGTAAAATTTAGGGAGTTATATAATTCAATTTCTCTTCTAAATTTCTTTTTGATGTTTTCCTACCAATGAATATCATTTATTATTTTGATAAACTTCTTTTTAGTCTTTTGAAAAGATATGTATACCCATGATTTTTCTTCCGATTAGTCTTTATGGACCAGAATACATGCACAGTTTGTGTCTTTTACTTAAATTAATGTATCATGTGGTATTCTTCCTGCCCTTAACTATTTTTAGAATGTGATTCAACGGCCGTTTCCATTGTTTAAAAACAGACAAAATCAGTGTCCTTTTATTAAATCACAGTTTGAATATATAAATTTTCCCATTTTAATAATATTTTTTCAGGAACACTGAATAGTTCAGTCGGTTGAGCATCCAACTTTGGTTCAGATCATGATCTCACGGTCCCTGGGTTCAAGCCCCACGTGGGTTCAAGCTGTTTGTGCTGAAAGCTCAGAGCCTGGAGCCTGCTTCCAATTCTGTGTCTCCCTCTCTCTCTGTTCCTCCCTCCCCCCACCCCCGTGCTCTGTTTCTCTCTCTCTCTCTCTCTCAAAAATAAAATTAAAAAAAACATTAAAATATAACATTTTAGTAGATTTATTTACTAGTTTAGTAAATTAATTCACAGGGTTTTATATAGTCATTGTCAAATATTTCAGGAGGCTTGGTGTTCTTTCACTTGGTGGTTTTTCTGCTTACCTTGATTATGAGAAATTATTAAACAAAGTAATAAAATTATTTTATTAAATCATTTACGTACCTATACATTAAGAAAAATTAGAGAGATTTTTAAAATTCAGAAAATTCTATCCATTAGCTGCTTTTCTGTGAATACAATTTTGATAGCAGAATTCTCAGCTTAAATCATGTAACAGTCATGTTCTGCAGTAGCTTAGTTTGAAGACCTCTGTTAAAATGCAAATTACATACTGTTGAATAATGGGAATTTAATCAAATTAATGGGGTTTTAATTTACATTTTTAATCCCTTCTGACTTGTTTCTTGCTCTTTGTGACTGATCAGATTCAGTATATTATTCTAGAATGAGTGCTGAACTGGCAATTAAGATTCATGTGTGTTTCCTTTTAAGGTCTGCTACTACATGAGTGAATTTTAGGAAAGTCATTTAACATTTTTTACTTTACTGACTTGTAAAATGATTAGATTGGACAAGGTTGGAGTTTGTTAGCTACTCCTGAATGCCTTGATTTTCTGTATAAAATCACACATACACACACACACACATTCATAGACATACGTGTGTGTGTTTCTGTATAAAATCACGCACACTCACACATACATGCATCATACATATGTGTGTGTGTGCACGCTTGTGTGTGTTACAGAGATTTTTGTCTTGGAGTTCCTAAGCTCCGAAAATAAATAAGCAATAGGGGCGCTTGGGTGGCTCAGTCGGTTAAGCGTCTGATTTCGGCTCAGGTCATGATCTCCCAGTTTGTGGGTTCAAGCCCTGCATCAGGCTCTGTGCTGGCAGCTATTTGAGAGCCTGGAGCCTGTTTCAGATTCTGTGTCTCCCTCTCTCTCTGACCTTACCCTGTTCATGCTGTCTCTCTCTCTCAGAAATAAATAAAAAACATTAAAAATTTAAAAAAAAAAAGCAACCACTGATTTTTTTTTTAAAGAGTGACTTTTTAAAAAAATTTTTTTAAATGTTTTATTTATTTCTAGGAGAGAGAGAGAGACAGCGTGAGCAGGGGAGGGCCGGAGAGAGAGGGAGTCACAGACTGAAACAGGCTCCAGGCTCTGACCTGGCAGTCAGCACAGAGCCCGACGCGGGGCTTGAACCCGCGAACCGCGAGATCATGACCCAAGCGAAAGTCGGACGCCCAACCGACTAAGCCACCCAGGCGCCCCATGAGTGACTTTTAAAAATTTTTTTAATGTTTTTTATTTATTTCTGAGAGAGAGAGACAGCATGACCAGGGGAGGGTCAAAGGGAGAGGGAGACACAGAATCTGAAACAGGCTCCAGGCCCTGAGCTAGCTATCAGCACATTGTCCAACAGGGGGCTGGAACCCACGAACCTTGAGATCATGACCTGAGCCAAATTTGGACATTTAACCGACTGAGCACCCAGGCGCCCCAGCAACCACTGATTTTTAAGGTCTCTTGCAAATATAGAATTTAGTCTTTTTGGAGGTCTTCAGATATAATGAAATGCTTTTTTGCCACAAATTTGTCAGCATGCTCTGTCAATGAGTTTACATGTTTATGGACAGCAATTATCCAAAAATAGATTACATATGACAGTATTTCATGTTTTTGTCATAATAGGGTGCTTTACGCTATAATTTTAAACCACTTCTATTTGACTTGCATCTGTTTCTTGGGAAGTGAATATAATTAAATAGATAGGTCCATAGATACAATATTTTATTCATAAAAATATGATGAAACAATTATTAAATATCTTTCGTTTACTTAAAATAACTTTTCCTTATTTTTTCTGAACTAAAAGAATTTTTTTGCTAGATAATGGAGATTTACTAAAAAGTAATAAATAAAGCCTTTATTAGTAATTTTTGCTCAGAAGAATTAATATAATTTGGGGACTAGTAAGTAATATCACCTGTAGTGACAGTTCTTTATGTACTAACAATGTGCTAGACACATGATTTATAAATTTATATAAGATAAGAGCATGATCTACTAATATTCCTAGTGGCTTCCAGATAGTGATCTATGTTAGAAAAAAATAATTAGGAATGTAATAGGCCTAGAATAGGTAAATTCCTGAAATTTGATTTCGGATATCCATTTATTCTAACTTTTAAATATGACAATATAATGTCTTCTTGCTAAGAAACAGTTTACAAGTGCTTTATTTCCTTTTCAGAATTTTATCCCTAAACATTCTTTAGATATTTTGTTTTTTGAAATAGTGAAATTGCAATATGATTTGTATGACACTAGTGTTTCAGAATTTCATTTCTATTTATTTTTCTAATTCCTATTTATCACATTTTATTTTAAAGGATTTAATACATTTAAAATATCACCAAGAAGAGTGTTGTTCAAAAACATGTTAATGTTTTGTGACATAATTGGTGTTCAAATATTTTTAGGGGTTCTGTTGAATATTTAAAACAATAGGATTTAATTAAAAAGTAGATATTGTCTTCACATTCTATTAAATAATATAGAAGAAAAAAAGAACATAAACCATGCTCACGTTTTCAAAATTTGTGGTCAAATTTTTTTGTACAGAGATTGCATTTTAATCTTTTCTTGTATTTCCATTTATTTATTATTTTAGTTATCACATGTTTAATGATATTTGATTAAGTACACTTTTAGGTCCTTGGTTTATATATGGCAGTAGGAATAAATACTTTTCTAATGCCTATTCTACTAGGACAGGATAAGCAAAACATTAGAAATAAAATAATATGTCATTTATTGAAAAAAGAATATGAAGGAAAATATGATACAGAGCCCTACATGTGAGTTATTATAAATGTGTATCTACTAAACTGAATGGATGAACTTTATATTATAACCAGAAAAGAATTTTAGTTTATTGTATTTGGTTATTTTTCTAGTGTCTAATAATTATCTTTATAAATTTGTCATATTAAGAGTGCCTTTGTGACTCAGTCAGTTAAGTGTCTGACTCTTGGTTTTAGCTTAGGTCATGATCTCACGGTTCATGAGTTTAAGTCCCTCAGGGCTCTGTGCTGACAGAGTGGTGCCTGCTTGGGATTCTCTCTCCCTCCCTCCCTCTCTCCCCCTCCCCTGCTTAGACCCTCCCTCTCTCTCACACACAATAAATAAATAAACAAACTTAAAAATAAAAATAAATAAATTTGTCATATAAAATATTAAGGACACATTTTATTCTTAAATGTTAAGTCCATTCTCATTCATGATATGACATTTTTATGCATTTATTTTAACAACCAGTAATGCCTTAAAAAATCATTAGAACCTGAATTATTTCATTTTCCTAAGTCACCAGCACAGATCTTGGTAGCTACTGTATTGAATGGATCTATATAAGTATTGTGCTGTAACAGGTGAGATTCAAGCTCGAACAATGATAAACCTCAAAATTACAGCCACTTTTAGTTCCATACCTTTTATCTGTTGTGTGTCAACCCTCAGCTGAATCTTTTATTTTTTGTTATTCATCTTTTCAGAGAGATTGCCTTTTGCTAATTTAAACCAAAAAGAAATGCAATTGCAAAATCAGATTAACAAAAGCATCATCAATGTCTAAGCATTTATTATTAACTGTATGGGATATGTTTAAAATATATTTATAGATGTCACTAAACAGCATCTTATTATAAAATTTATACTTGACCTTTTATTTTAATAGTCATTTAGAAACCATTTTATGCATACATGGAGATAGGAAGAAATATGCTGTCACCAAGTCTTTCTAATTTGGACCTAACTTAAAAATAGACCAGTAAATTATTGTCTATCTAGGTATTGTGATTTTAAGGGTGCCAGAAAGCCCCTGGATCTTCTAACCTCTTACTTTGCTAATGAGTGAAGTCTGGAATAAGATGAATTCTTGTCTTTTATTAAAATGCATATGTTCATGAGAAGGATAGCAGTTTGAGCCCTGGGGAACTTTATGGTGTACATAAGGAGTTCATCACATTGTTTATTAAGTAAAGGTGGATAAGAAGGAGTGAAAATTTGAGATAAGGGGGCCTGTGAAAGGAAAAGGAAATATTAATGTGGAGACAGTAGCTCCAAAATAGAGGAGACTTGGTGGCAGTCTCTTCAATGCTTTGGGCTCGCTGAATCAGTAGAAACACATTATTTACTAAAACATAATTGGTAAGGGGTATGAGGACAGCAAAAGAGATGAAAAGTTTGTCACATTTGGGCCTTATCAGGGCCACTTAAATGGCTCATTGCTCTGATCCTTGCTTTTTCTCTCCTTTAAGGTTTTCGGTGGGAAAAAAAATATAAGCCCAGTTATTAGAGAATGACAGAGTTCTTCCAAAGGTGACAGAGTTAAAATGTAAAGTGAATATAGAAAGGAAATGACAAAGGAGGAGTCATAACCCCTCTTCACTTCCCATTGATCCTAGGGATGGTTATAGGGGAGGAGAAATTGAAAAAGTGTATGTTGTTATGTGAAATTCACATTTCACCTAATGTCCTGTATGTTTTACCTTAATCCGACAAATCCTAGTTTAGGGGCATAATACTCAAAACTTCGCTGAAAAGAAAAGACAATGAGAACATGATAAATGCAATAAATATGGTGCTTTACTTTGAAAGAGACTTCTGGTTTATTGTGGTAACGGGTGTCAGCTCTGGAGTTATTGTATTAGTGTTACCTAAATTTGATGGAAAGTTTACTCACCAGTTATAGATGCTTATTGCTCATACAGAATAAAGTCACTAGTAGACATTGGAAGAAGTTTGTGCATTTTGTGTATCCCACTACAGCTTGGGTCAGTTGAGTACAGCCATTTTCCTAAAGGGCCAAGAGGTGGTCTGTTTTATACTCCCTCTAACCTAGAAGCATGAAAGCAGTCATTGACTATACATGAAAGAAAGGATAAGACTCCAATAAAGCTTTATTTACAAAAACAGGCTACCTGCTGGTTTTGCATAGGTTTGCAGACCCATGACTTAGTGTCTCTTGGCTACAAAATCTCACAGAAGCAAATGCAGAAGTTGCATTATGCTCAGATAGTTTCCCAAAGACATCAATTGTATTGGAACAAATGTATGGTTTCGAAATAAATCTTCATAGTTAATTCTTAAGTTTGTCAGGTTAGGATCGACATGCATGGACATATAGAAGAGAGTAAAACTGAAATGAGTCCTTAAGGGGCACCTGGGTGGCTCAGTCGGTTAAGCGTCCGACTTTGGCTCAGGTCATGATCTCAAGGTATGTGGATTTAAGCCCTCTGTCGGGCTCTATGCTGACAGCTAGCTCAGAGCCTGGAGCCTGCTTCAGATTCTGTGTCTCCCTCTCTCTCTGACCCTCCCCTGCTCAGACTCTCTCTCTCTCTCTCTCTCTCTCTAAGGAATAAATAAAACATTAAAAAATTTTTTTGAAATGAGTCCTTAATGTCTGTCCTGGAAATATAAGTAAGCAAGACTACTAGCTGGAATATGTTAAATAAGGATTCACTTTTGTTGCCAAAACATTTTTATATCTTAAATTTAACTTTTGGTCTGTACTCTTTATCTATATGATATTTAAAAATATCCATTTACTTCAGAAATCTCTGTAGCACCTTTTGCATTTAATTTAGACTTTTGGAAAACATGTTAACTAAAGTTCTAAAATCAGAACATTTAAAATAAATTTCTGGGGCACCTGGGTGGTCCATTTGGTTAAACACCTGACTCTTGATTTCAGGTAGGTCATGATTTAATGGTTCATGAGATCAAGCCCCATGTCGGGGTCTACACTGACAGCATGGAGCCTGCTTGGGATTCTCTTTCTCTCTCTCTCTCTCTCTCTCTCTCTCTCTCTCTGCCTCCTTCCACTCGTGCTCTCTCTCTCTCAGAATAAACTTTAAAAATATATATATATTTCTATTATTTTAAAGTAACATCTAACTGATACTACAATTCCTAAAGAGTCTGCATTATGTAATATACATTTTAGTGTTAGGATCAGGGACATGCCTTGCATGTAACTGATAATAAAGGTATTCTTTTTTGACTGATTGATTTAAAATTGTTTTGAATTTTAGATAGAACCTTTATTATGTGTCCTCTAGAAAATCTTTACATTTGAATCAAACACACATATGCATTGCTACTTTCGCTAATGTAGGCAACCGGTTTGTACTGATGGTATATGTAATTAGTGAATGTTTCATGTAGTACACGAGACATATTAGTCTACAGAACAACATAACTGTTCCTCTGATACTGATATGTTCTGAATCTCAGGTTGAACCAAAAGGCTTTGGGGTGATTTTCATACTTTATACTTTATAAATTGTTGTGTTCAACTGATATGAGAAAATACATTTAAATAAATTTTTAAATATTGCAATTATTTTAGAAGACACATGTAGACATTACAAAAATTTAATTAATACTACATTTTAAAATATTTTGGGCATGCCTGGGTGGCTTAGTGGGTTACTAAGTGGATTACTAAATCAACTCTTAATTTCGGCTCAAGTCACAATCTCACCGGTTTTGAGTTAGAGCCCGTGTCAGGCTCCGTGCTGACAGTGTGGAGCCTGCTTGGGATTCTGTCCCCTTTTCTCTCTGCCTTTCTCCCATTAGCTCTCTGTATCTTTCTCAAAATAAATAAAAATAAACTCAAAAAACTGAAAATAAAGTATTTTATATATGATCTCGCGGTTGCTGAGTTCAAGCCCCACATCGGATTCACTGCTGTCAGTGCAGAGCCCACTTTGGATCATCTGTCCCTTTTCTCTTTGCACATTCTCCACTTGTGCTCTTTCTCTCAAAAATAAATGAACATTACAGAGAACCTGAGTGGTTCAGTCAGCTAAACACCCGACTTCAGCTCACATCATCATCTTGTGATCTGTGAATTCTAGCCCTGTATCAGGATCTGTGCTGACAGCTCAGAGCCTGGAGCCTGCTTCTAATTCTGTTTCTCTCTTTCTTTGTCTCTCCCTCACTCATACTCTGTCTCTGTTTCTCTCAAAAATAATAAATATTTAAAAAAATAAAAATAAACATTTAAATAACATATCAGTAAAAATAAAAATCAAAAGTATCTGCAAATATGTTTACTTTATGTGCATATATATATGCAAACATAAAAGTACAAGAATTTGCCAAGACTTCAAGTATATTTGATTCAGTAGTAATATTTATCTGATTTAAAGTTAGTGTAACCTAGAGGAAGATGGGAACATTTTTATGAAATAATTTTGAGAAGTTCTTGAATAGTATAAATACAATGTACAATTGGCCATATTTTGTCATAAGAAAATAGATTACTCAGCTTTAACACAGACATAGAACTATGTTTAAATATAATCAAAATACAATTGTAAAGACATATGGTTGCTTGTTTTCTATATAACCTAGATGAATTTTTATTATATTTATATTATACTTTCTACCTACATTTCCTTTTCTTTAAAGATCCTTTTTTTTAAAGTAAACTCTAGCTCAGTATGGGGCTTGAACTCAGGACCTTGAGTTCACATGCTCTACCAAATAGGATAGCCAGGTACCTCTCTTTATATTTCTTATAATTTTAAAATTAAATTGTTCAAATAATCTAATAATTATTTAAATACAAAGCATTTCTTACTGCTAAATGATTTACCCAAAATTTGTTTTTTGTCAATTGGTAAGTTTGTCCAAGATGATTGTGGAAAATAACACCACACCTTGTTTTGGTGTCTTGAGCTGGTTCTTGAATGGAAAAATAATATACATGAATTTTAAATGGGAAACACTTTTGTTATATAATAAAAATATAATAAAATATGCACATCATTTTTTTTCTTTTTAAAAACTTTTCATATTTGAAATATAGTTGCTATACAATGTTATATTAGTTTCAGGTGTACAACATAGTGATTCAACAATTCTATACATTATGTAATACCACAATATTGTGTAGTTCCCATCTCTCAACATACAACGTTATTTTCATCCCTGTGGCTATTCATATCAGGAAGTTTGTACCTCTTTTATTTTTTTAATTTATTTTCTCAATCTGATTTTTTCTTTTTTTTATTTAAATTCAAGTTAGTTAAATAGTGTAATAATGGTTTCATGCATTTAGCCCATCCCCCACACCGCTCCCAGCAACCCTGTTTGTTCTGTTTTTATTTATTTTTATTTTTTAAAATGTTTTATTTATTTCTGAGAGAGACAGCATGAGCAGAGGAGGGTCAGAGAGAGAAGGAGACACAGAATCCGAAACAGGCTCTAGGCTCTGAGCTGTCAGCACAGAGCTTGACTCGGGGCTCGAACCCATGAACTGTGAGATCATGACCTGAGCCGAAGTCTGACGCTTAACCCACTGAACCACCCAGGCGCCCTCGTTCTCTGTTTTTAAGAGTGTCCTGTGGTTTGCCTCCCTCTGTTTTTATCTTATGCAAAGATACAAGTTTTGTGAATTTTTAATGTGAAAACTTGAAGGATTTTGAAGTTGATAGTAACATTTAAAATAGTTTCTACTAACTGATTAATTTTAATCTAATTTCCAGGTTATCTCATACACCAACTAGTAACAGAAAACAAAGCTTTGGGGAAATTAGTCATCCCTAAAATTACTATAAAATGTATTTCAACTCCTCATCATATTATTTTTTATTAAAAAGATGGTTTTTTAATATCTATAAACATTTTATATCATTGGTATTTCATATGGGTACCAAGAATAAAAGGTCTACTGGGTAAATTTCACTGTACAAGTTATAGTTGGTCTAGTTTGATGGGTATTAAGAAAGGCACTTGTTAGGATGAATCCTGGGTGTTATATGTAAGTGATGAATCACTAATTTCTGCTCCTGAAACCATTGTTACACTGTATCTTAACTAACCTGGATTTAAATTTTGAAAAAATCAGATGGAAAAAATAAATTTAAAATAAAAAGAGGTACAAACATCCAGACCAACTAGGGGCAGATACATAAATAAGATTGTGCATGAGTACATTTTACATTGTGTTATTTATGCTTTTAAATTGCCAAGGAATGGGTTCAGTACTACTTAGAGAATTAAATCTTCTCAAGAGATTTTTAAGTTTCATAAGATTTGTTTTATTCTCTGCTCTGTTCCAGAGAGTTAAAATGTCTGGTACAGAGTAAGCATTGAATAGATATTTGTTGAATGAATGATGCCTTTCTGTGTTTATTACACTGACAAGGATTTGATTGAACCAACAATAATTTGGAAATTTTATTATTTAAAAATTAATAGGGGCGCCTGGGTGGCTCAGTTGGTTAAGTGTTCAATTTTGGCTCAGGTTATCATCTCATGGTTCTTGGATTTGAGCCTGAATCAGGCTCTGTGCTGATAGCTCAGAGTCTGGAGCCTGCTTTAGATTCTGTGTCTCCCTCTCTCTTTGTTACTTCCCTATTCATGCTCTGCCTCTGTCTCTCAAAAATAAATAAACATTAAAAATGTTTTAATTAATAAAATAAATTTTAATGAAACTTTATTTTTTGAGAGAGTAAGTGTGTATATGCATATGGAAGAGGAGCAGAGAAAGAGAGAGTGAGAAAGAAAAGAGAGAGACTCCCAAGCATGTTCCATGCTCAGTTTGAAGTCCAACGCAGGGCTTGAGCTCATAACTCTGGGATCATGATCTGAGCCAAAATAAAGAGCTTAACCAACTGAGCCACCCAGTCACTCGAAGAAAATAAATTTTAAATCAAACAAATTCCAGCTTGAATGTGAGCTTCAGTGATTTTAGACAAGCTCCTTATGTCTTTTTGATCCTTATTGGTCACTTTAATAAAATATGAGTGCTAATATTTAAATTGCAAAATTATTGTAATGACTGAATGAAAAAAGTATGTTTAAGGAACTTATAATTATGCATAAAATATAGAAACCACATATTTTAAAGGTAACTCTTTTAAAACTATACATATGTGTTGATTTATTCATCAACCATATGATAATTACCTACCACACCAAGCTTTGGTTTAGGTCATGGGGATGCAGACATGAATAAGTCACAGCCTGGGTTCAAAGTCAAGGAGAAGAAAGAGTTATATAAATAAATAGTTACAATACTAAATTTTTAATCTTATAATAGAGGTCCAAACATTAAAGTGTTAATGGGGACATTCATTTTATCTTAGATATGTTTTGTTTTAATCTCTCATCTGTCAGTGTCAAAGCTTGATAACTGCCTATGACCTTGAATGTATTATTGTTACATTTGACTTCCATTCTCTATCTTGAAATTATTTGTATTGTATGGTAGAGTATACATTTAATGAATTTCAGTGCCTAACATATATTTATTTAGTTAAAGCAATCCAGCGTCTGCTACTCTATGAATAGTTTTTGAATGAATGAATTAACAAATTAATGAGAAGTTTGATTGTATTTCATGTGTGGACAATTATATATGTAAAGTAAATGAAGATTGAAGTAGATGTAGTTGGAGAATAATTTCTTTGAAAAAAATGTGTCAGTGAAAGACACTCTTATTTAAAGTTGAAACACTCTGGAATGGAAGTGATCTCCAGTTTCCTTAAAACAGTTTGTGTGAGTATAGCTAAATCACTTCCTAATTATTTGACACTTCATCATCCCATTTTTAAACTTTGTACATCCTGCTTTCCCTCAATAATTTCCCATTTTCATTAAAAAAGGAAAAAAAAAACCATTTACGCCTGGGTGGCTCAGTCAATTAAGCATCAGACTTTGGCTCAGGTTATGATCTCACAGTTTGTGGGTTTGAGCCCCATGTTGGGCTCTGTGTGGACAGCTGGAGCCTGGAGACTGCTTCAGATTCTGTGTCTCCCTCTCTCTCTGCCCCTCCTCTGCTCATGTTCTCTCTCTCAAAAATAAATAAACATTAAAAAATTTAATCTTTGATTAATTCTCATTCTCTCATTTTCTTTCATGTCTATTTTTAATTTTTTAAACTTTGAAAATATTTATATATATTCACATATATGCTTTTCTCTATTCATCACTGTGGCTGTGTGCCTGTTTTTCTTTTTAATTGCTGCTTAACCTCTTGTTAAGACACGTTTACCATGATAGCTCAGATAACAGGATGAAAGGGACATGGAGAAGAACACAGATGTCCCGCGAAGAGAATGTGTGTTATTCTGTGTTGTGGGGATGAATTGGAGAAAGGAGTGGCTGCTTTAGATGTGATTTGCCAAGTGTTAGTCAATAAAGTCGTATGAGGTAAATGATAATATTCGGAATAGAGAATTTTGGAATAATGTAACTGGTCAAATGCCTCTTTTGTAGGAGGAAGCTAGAGCTTTAGAAACAAGGCAACAAAAATCTTGTTACAGTGCTATCCAAAACACACACACTTGATATAATTTTGTCCTCTAAACTCAATCAGTAATTATTTACTTCAATATATTTGCTAAATGTAATATAAAAAGTGAAAATACAATCTTAATTCTTTGATAAAATAAACTGTGCAGTTAATAATCACAATAGGAGTGCAAATATTCCTCTAAAACGAGTTGACACATTCTGGAATATGTATTGGTAATCTACATGTTCTTATTTTAACTCAAACACAAGTTCTCTGGGTATAATCAAGTTTGGGGAAAACTTATACCGAACATTTTATAGGCATGTGTCAGTTTCCCAATTGAAACTGTGAACTACAGAAATCTATTTTTTATTGATCGATTTATTTTATATGTCAGATAAAATCCTTTTATCCAGAATTTGAACTTTTGTACAATTCTTAACCAAGAGGGTGGGAGCCATGGGTGGACCTTCCCAGGGGATTTATATTACTCATTTTTAGTGACCTAGAGACATGTTTTAAACTTTATTAAAGGTAAGAACATTAGCTGCTGTTGATCTAATTGCCTACCCTTTTAATTTTTGAAATATCTAAAATGAGCCTCCACTGAATATTCATTTCAAGAGGACATATTTAGTTATATAAAAAATATACTCTAGTTTTAAAAATACAATTATATGATCTTATGTAAATTTTTATTTGTTTTAGAATGTTTGCTGACGTAAAGAGCTAAAGCGATATTACTGAAACTATTGCCCTTTTTATTTTCCAGCTTTTTGTAGTACTAAATGTTAGTGAACACCTAATCTATAATTCTCTTGACTAGTTTATAAGCCTTGGTGTTACTGTAGTATAAGATATCAATAAACTTGTCTCTTTATACTAGTTCTGATAACTTGCAGATGTACCCTGCAAGGATTCATTTCTGAGACATTTGATTTCCTATTTCAGATAGCATTTAAACAATTGAAATGAAAATAATATAAAGTTAAGCCCTTATTGTTGAAGAATAGTAACCCTCAAATTTTGATGTTTCTAATAATTATTGGGTGTCCTGGAAACATTTCTAAGTACTGCTGACTCTTTAGCAACGTGGGGTTAATGGTGCCGATCCCTCACACAGTCAAAAATCCAAGTATAACTTTTGACTCCCCAAAATCTTAATGAATGATAACCTGCCATTGACCAAAAGACTTACTGATAACAGTTGATTAACACATGTTTTGTGTTAGTAATGAAGTAAGCTAGAGAAAAGAAACTGTTAGTAAGAAAATCATAAGGAAGAAAAAATACTTTTATAGTACTATACAGTATTTATTGAAAAAAATTGTATGTATGTGGACATGTGGGTTCCAAACCCATGTTTTTCCAGGGTCAGCCATGATTTCTTATTACAGCAAATGGATTTAGGAGTTTTTGTCAAACTCAGATTCTTTCTTGACATACTAAATGATAATCACATTGATTTTTCTCCTCATTAATGATGTTTTCATTAATAGTTGATATTTTCCCTTTTAAATATTTTGACAGTTTCATTATAATTCTGTATGTCTTTCAAGACTTTTCCAGATTGTAATGATTAGTTTGTGTCTTGAGGAAACTTTAAAATGGCAGCATTGAATATTGATGCAAAAGCCCCAACTATATCAAATTATGCCCTTTTTTAAATCAAAAATCTACTGCTGACCTCATAAAATAATGCTTTATAAAAGTCTACATATAATACTTCTCACTACACACAATGTACAATAATATCATTTTAAGTGATTCCACATACATGAATTTAAGTTTTGCCACATTCATGCACATATTGCTTTCCTTTTCTTATGCGCTAGGGAAGCAATAAATAGCCAGGCTCTAACAGGCTTTCCCCTGTAGTCTTTATAGTTAGAAAAATCACTTTAGGCTAACAGCTCTCTAACTCATTGCAACACGTATTGCAACAGGTGCTGCAAAGGAATTAAATGTAAGAGGAAATAAAACAAAGTAAAAACCATTGTTGAAATGCCGTTACCATTGACGTAATTTCTTCCATCCCTCTTCCTGAACCTCCTAGCCACAGAGCTGCCCACCATCCCTTAAGCAAGGGTCATGTAACTTGTTGTGAAACCATGTCTGTGTTTTATTGCCAGGCATATAAATACCAGGTAGCTTGGTTTTAGCAGTTGTTTTCCTTACTTTTTGGCTTTGGTGAATCATTAAGAGTGCAGCTGGAAAACCAGCGCTGGATGGCTGGTGAGAGGGGTCTCTTTTTAACAGGTCTGCTTTTGTCAAGTTCCCCTGAAATGAAATGTTTTTCCCTAAGTCTTTTCCAGAATGTCCTAAATATTCTGTGATCTACAAGATGATTAGCATTTTAGATAACATTCTACTTTATCGAAACCTTAAAAATTCCTTCCCTTTGTCCAAAATAATAGTGTCTTATGAATCTGCATGTTGCAAATAGTGGAGAGAACACTGAGGCTCTTGCAGTAGAGGCTGGAAATAGGACTGGGATAATTATTAGCAATTGTGAGAAGCCATTGTTTCTTGTTTAATGGACTTAGTAATAAAGGCTTTGTTACAGTGGTCAGCATAAAGAGAGTGAATGTTATTTAGCAGAGCCTCCACTGCAGACTAAACCAGAGAAAAACAAAAGGGCAAGCTTCCCTACTTGAGTCATTGACTATCAACACAACTACCCTTTTGTACTGATATTGCTCCTTTTTCTCAAATAATAGGTAAGATGGAAAGAAAAAAAGCGAAATAGGTTACTAATTAAACTCATCGTATTTTGTATCTGTTGAGTCAGACTCAGAGTTCCAGACCGTTATGTTCTACTTGGCTGGGCTATATCCTATACCTCTGTCCTAACTCCAGGAATCATTAGAGTATTAGCATTTTTTCTGCCCTTAAAGGTCTTGGAGGTCTAGGCAGCATTACATCTAATTGACCCTTATTCAGCCTTCAGGTTTTTGAAAGGCAGTATTGCTGGAAGGTTTACAGTTCAGACTCTGGAGTCACCCTGCCTGGTTTGAATACCTTTTTTGGCACTGTGTGACTTTGTGAACAGTGGTAACTTCTTGGGGAATTATTTAATTGTTCTATACTTCAGCTTCCTTATTGGTAAAAGAATTGATAATAATAGTGTGTAACTTAAAGAATTATTATCATGATTAAATGAATTAAACTTTGCACATAGTAGGTGTTCAGTATGGGGAAATTTTTACTAAGTTATGACCTCTTTATGTAAGCTCTCACAGCCCCATAGATTTCTCTTTAGAAGCATTCGTCTTCTATTTACCTTTGTAAAATATTATTAGTGACTCTTTTGAGGTTGATTTGAATCGAAAAAGAGATAAATAGATTTGGACATGTGAATCTTCCAAGTTCTAAATGTTGTCCGCTTTCAAGACCATTTATAGTTTACAGCATGAGAATATTATGCAAAATTCAAGTGTCAAGAGAATATATATTATAGAAATTCATTTAAGGTATAGTTATGGATGACTTGTTGGAAAAGTCAAATATAACTCCAAGGCTTCTAACTATATGTACCTAGAAAGGAAAATAAGACAGTATGTTTTTTATCATGTTTGTACCCCTAATAAGAGTTCATTTAATTGTGTCCATTCTATTAAAAAAATTACTCTAAAGCAATGAGTATGCTTTCTACCAGCTAATGATTTATTTTTCATTATTGATTATATATACTAATTAGATAAGGCTAATATAAATTCAGCTTTACCCTTCTGATCACATTGGTTTTAGACATTATAGTAAGATTCTAGACAGCTGAGAAGAAAGTTGTTCATATAATCAGGAAAAAAAATGTGATTTTTTAAAAAGGTGCTGGGGAGGAAAATCTTCATCCCAATATTTCTGAGACAGATTCATTTTTTAAAAGAGAATATGTTGAATTTTATGATCCTGAAATTGATACTCTGAAAATTATCAGGGAATTCCATGCCTTTTAGAGCGTCTGTCTCTAGTCCCAAAGTAGGCATACCTGAATTTAAAGAACTTTGTCTTAAAATAAGAAATAATTGAAAGTAACAGTAGAACAGTTAAAAAAACTGGGCAGCTCTTATCTGATGACAAAAGCATTTTGATAATAGTGATTTTTGGAATTGCAGAAGTAGTCAATATAGATATTGTTGACAGAGATTTTGCTAATTCTGAACATTTTTGTAAGATAATACCTATTTTAGAGTCTCAAATGTTATGATCCCAAATAATAACAGGAAACTACTTGATATATATGAGAAGCAATAAACCTGTTAGCACAAAGTAGAAGATGGTAGTTGCCTTTGAGTATTAGCTTCAGTATTTTTTTTGCATATCTTTTGTCTGCTATTATGTTTAAGACATTGCCTATGAGATATTGGTTAATAGAAACACATGATCCATGTCATGGTTTTGGAAGGATGAAGAAGTTAGACTATGCAAAATACTTTGGACTGAGGAGATATTTAAACTAATACAGTAGTCTCAGGATAAGATGTATTCGTTACCTTTGCTTCATTAAAAAAAAAAAAAAAGTACTCTAAAACTACCATCTTCAAACAAGTGTCATCTCATAATTTATATGGATCTGAGTATTATTTAACTGAGTGACTCTGGTTCTGTGTCTCTAATGAGGGTATAGTCAAGTTATTGGCCAGGGCTGTATTCTTATCTGAAGGCTCAACTGGAGGAGAATCCATTTTCAGGTTCACTTATGTGTGTTACTGTACAAGACTGGATTATGACATGGTGGCTGAATTCCTCCAAAGTGAGTCATTCAATAGTGCCTAAGATGGAAGCCATCTGTCATCTAGGAAGTGACATCCTATCATTTCTGCTGTATACTTTTTGCTAGCAGTGAGTGACTAAGTCCACTCCAGCCTCAGTGAAAGGTGTGGATGGATACCAGCAGGCAAGAATCACCGGGGTCTACCTTAAGGCTGCTTACTACAGCTGTTAAAACCTGAGGTGCAGATTTGATAGAAGTAGAAAGAAAGATCTATATTAAGGTAAGTATTGATAAATTTAGGAGAGATATCTCTAAATTTTAACCATGGCTCCATGTCTTACTCAAGGTAAAAAGTTGAGGGAACTTATTTAGGTTTCCAATTTGTAAAATGAGATACTGGGCTCAACTATACCTTCATTTCTTTATTGTTTGGTGTTATTTCATTATAGTCCTTGCATCTGATTGAAATTTAGGAGCTAAGGAATCTGATTGGATATAAGGGTCATCAGAGCTACAAATGAATTAAGTTGATTGAAAGCTACTTAGAGACCATTGGATTTGACAATCATAATAAGGCCAAAAGGGGTTTTTTGTTTGCTTGTTTGTTTGCTTGTTTGTTTGTTTTGAGAGAATTTTCAGTGAGAGAAGGAGACAGAACCTGGACTGAAAGTAGAGATTCAAATGACTGAGATGTGACAGAACCAACATTTATTGGTCACTAGTGTGAGAATTTTGGCAGTGGAAGAAAAAAGACAGGTATTTGCATGTATTTGAGGTTGTTTCTTTTTTAAAGCATGAGAGACTTTCACATATTTCTGAGAAAGATAGAGACCAGGGATTTAAAAAAAAAACAAAAAAGCCTCAGTCCTATTTATCTTTGTACCCTAGGTACTTTGTACAGTGCCTGGTGCAAAATAAACACAGGGCACGGGTCGTCTGGTAAATGAACAGAAGCAGCTTTTCCTTCTTTGGTCATCAGAGGCAGAGAATATATGTTCACAGCAGGTCCTAGATTGTGCTGCCTGCACTGAAGCCTGCCTCCAGTACTTTATCAGTTTGGTGACATGTATTTGTGTAAGTTTTTGAAAGTTTTTGTGGCTCAGCTTTACCATGGGATAATTCCAGGCTGCACAGAAAATAAATGATGGAAACAACAATAAAGACAAACCCAAAATGTATGTTGTGCTTTAACAGGGCATCAGATATGCTAGGAGCTTAATATGTATTAACCCTTATTATTAATTAGTTTTATTTAGGGAAAAAAAAACATTTTCAGGCATTTTCTCTTTACTTCACCAACTCTAATTTCTCTGTTATTTGGAACATTAATCATGGGCTTGTCTTGTTACAATTTAGTGAAGCAGATATTTATTGACCTTTTATAAGATGTGAAGCCTTGTGCTAGATGATGGGATCATAAAAATGAGTGAAAAATGACCTTGTCCTTTGGGTCCTTATTGTCTAGGAGGAGATATACACATGTGAACAAACGAGAGTGATGGAATTTTGAGTACGTATTTTAAGGAATTGTCAGGAAAAGCTTTGCAGTGGAAAAATCTGTGAATATTACTAAAATGGGGTTTATTTTCTGATGGGAAGAGATTAACAATTGGATTAACAATGTTGATGATTAGGGAGCTCATGACTCAGCCTCTAATTTTACCATATGGGAAGCAGGTAAAACATTGTACAAGAAGAAATTTTGATGTGCAATAAGATTGTAAGACAATCTTGCAAAGATTGTAAGACTATAAAATGTAGCCTTGGCATTTAGTTACAAGTGTCTTATATGAATCACTTCTAAATAAGGAACATAGAAGAATGTGAAAAAGGTCCCATCACCTTTTGTGAGTGACAGTGAAAAATACCAATTTGAGTTTTTAAAAAAAAAATTTATTCCAGTATAGATAACATATTCAATTAGAGTCTTTTGTGTGGGAAGCTTTTTTGCCTCCCTACCATATGAGGCTCTCAAAGTTAAGTACATGTAGACAAACAAGTTTCACTGTGTGTTATATTTTAAATAGTACTTTTAGGATGATGAGATTATTTGTTTATTTACATTATTTGTTGGAATACAGGTGTTTATAGAATATTATTAATTGCTAAATTCATTGAGCTAAAGTGTCATCATTGTTGCCTTAAAATGTTAATTTTTTTCAAGAGAGAACTGTTAAAATATTCATTTGTCTAAGAAGAAAGAACAGTGAGAACACTTCAGATAGCAGAATGAACCCTCCAAAATAAGAAATATCTTTGTTGTATTCCTTTCATAATTTATTTTCACCCTGAATTAGAATGAATATGTTAATTTCATCAGCATCATGATAGACTTTATTAACAGGAAAAGACTTATATATCTCAAAGCTTTAGCTCTAAGGAATTACCTCATTAGTGTAAAAAGCATAAATATATTTCACTTTAGTGCTATTATATTTCACTTGTTTGTCCAAATGCAGTGTATCTCTTCCAAAGATAAATCATTTTCTCCCACAAGATTTGGTTGCTTGTTAAATTAATATAAATTACTGTCCAACTCTCATTAAATCACTGTTGTCCAATTGCATAAAGTTACGTTTTTAATTTAAAATGATTAATCTCTCACCAAGGAATGTGTACACATTATAACAATCAATTAAACTATTTTCGACTAATCTAAAACTATTTTAGAATGTGGAAGGAAAATGTAAAATAAATGTCTTCTCACTGTGCTCTAATTGAACATTCTGGACAGAGTTTTCATCAGCTAGGGAATTTCCTTATGGGTCTTGCTTATCATTGATTTCTTCTTTAGTAGAATTTATTGTGTGCTGCATGTCAGAACGTCCTTAATTCTCTGTGTAAAAATACAGTGGTATTTGTTTCAATCATACAATTTTAAACATACTTTATTAGAATCTGAAGAGGTTGGAATAAGTTGGAATACCATTGACAAAACTACTGATATCCCCGCTGAGAGAGAAGGGAACTGCTTCATTCTGGTTGAATTCAGAGCCCATTTCCGAAAGTGTCAAAGACTTATAGTTTCTCTCCTGTCAGTTGCACTTAGTCCCCATGCTACTATATCTTTGTTGAAGTACATAAGAAACAGTACTAAAAGCAAGAACTTTTCTATAAAGGTGTATTTTAAAGGTGGGCTTGGGAAATGTTAGCAAAGCCACTCTGATTTTTTGAAACAGTGATGAATTATGACTACCAAGTGTAGGTCTTGATTAATATTCGTAAAATATATCTTACATTTTCTTTGTTTTGTCAAAATACCTGCCAAGATCTTGCATTAAATGCTACGACTGTAGAGATTCCTCAGGAGCTTTGATAATATCTCAAAGATTTAAACTTCGATATGAGAATATTAAATCAAGGATAAATGAAACTTCTAAATTCTATTACCTCAGTAGATTTATAGACTATGTGCATTTAGCGTTGAAATCTATAGGCATCATCTTATTCATCATGAAGCAAATCTGTAGGATCATATACTCATGAAAAATAAGGATGACATTTAATTTTAAAAAGCTTCATGATTCTACACAAGCATTTTAGTTGAAAATTTAGACTTTACTCTTAAAGTATAAAGCAGCATCTGGAGAAGTGTGGGTGGATTAGCAGCATTAGAAACTGTGTGGGGCCTTGTGCCCTTTTTTCGGTCTGTGCTTAGTTTGGATCATAAGAGTCCTCATATTTATCATTGTATGTATAAGTCAGATTTTCTGTTGCTCAATAGAAGTACTGTTCTGTCTTATGGCTAATTCCTTTCTAAATTAAATATTCTTTCTATATGTTGTTACCATAATTGATTATTCAACAAACATTTCTTGCATATTAGTAGTTTATAAGGTTTATTATTATTGGTAGGTTTCTTCTATCCCACATTGTACTTCCCACTTAAACAAAAATTTTGAACTTAGTTCATGTGAAAACACTAAAGAAATGTACAAAAATAAATGAAAATATATTGCACCAACTCTTACTCTTTAAGATTTGACAAAACATTTTTCAGACAGAAATAGGTCTAATACATATGTTTTAAACATCAGTATTTCATAGCTTTTCAGTAACTATTTTTTCAATATATCTAAACTAATTTGAACTATAGTTTGGGCTTCCATACAAATAATGTGAAACCACAAAGGTACCAAGGAAACTAATGAAATTTCTCATTAATATGTTGGAATACTCATGGCCAGAATTTTTTTATCTGGCAATATGGTCAAGCTTTGGTGTGGGGATCATTTCTGTTTTATTATTACTAGGCTGTCATAACATTTACTTTAAAAAACATAGGGATACTTCATTTTAAAACAGAAATGATCCAATCAAAAATTTATTTTTTAAAAAAGAAGAATGAACAAAAAGACACCTCTCCCATTTGTTTGTTTGTTTGTTTGTAAAGCTATTAATGTTTCATGAGCCAGTAAATTCTCTAGACAAAAGTGCTTGGTACAACAATGTGTGGAATCAAGGATTTGAACTAAATCCTTTAGTTCCTTGTAAACAGAAAGTTACTTCCCAACTGTATTTTACATCATCTTCATCTTAGGACATTTGGTAATGTATCCCAGTAGTAAGAAATGCATATAGGGAAAGGATTGAGAGAGCTTAGGGAAGAAGTCTGTAACATCATCTCCTTCTTCCTTGGATTAAAAAATTTGAGAGGGTGTGGATAATTAAAAATGTGTCTTGGAGTGTATTTTGAGGTTGGAGTCAGTGCATTCTTCCATAATACTATGTTCCTTCCTTATCTTTATTATTTTAAAAATTAATTCTTTTGGCATAAAATAGGTTTTTACTAGAGAATTCATGAAAAAAATAATCAATTTTCAATGTTGAATGAATTACATTTGTCCTTTAAAAAAAAGCTTGAAATTGATGATTTTAACAGTTTTTCTAAGTTCTAATACACTATAATTACCCAAATATGGACTTTGTACTTTTTATATATATTAAAGAATTTTATTTAATTTCTCCATAAAATATCTCCAGAGTCACATGTTGCATTTTTATTTCCTTATAAATTTGCTTGAAGAATAGAACATAAAATAATAATCACTTCATTTGGAACAAAATCTCCAAAAGCCAATAAAAAGTTGATCTATGTCAGAATAATTTTTATGGGTATCTAGGATGAACTCTGTGCTAAAAGGATTAATGCTACATTTCTTTTTAGACAATTGTGTTTCTTCTGTTTAATTTTAAAATACTCAAGCTCACATTGAGGTATGTTTGTATAAAAACATCTGCATTATCACAGGGTGACTCTGGTAATAGTGATAGTGAACCTTTTCTTTCTTGGCTGAGCACTGTGAGTCAACATAGCAAAAAGAAAGGGGAAAAAAAAGGAAACATCGTGGGGTCATGTCTGAGAGTAGCTAATGGATATTTTTGGTTTAATGATGTCTGAAATGTATTTTTTAATGCTCCTTAGAATTCAAAGAAACTTTTCCATTACATTAACTGTTTTAATCACTGGGAACACTGATGTTCTCCAGACTGCCAATCACTTTTCTTTTTGGCCTCTGCTGTAAGTTTTCATATCTGAATTTAAACATTGGGAATCCAGTATGAGACAATTTATCTGTTTGAGATAAAGATCATCATTGTTTTATATTTTTTCTTGGATTTATATAAGAAAGGTATTTTATAGTTCTGTATTTACTGGCAGTATTCAACATATTTGTCCTTAATTATTGATTTGTAATAATACATTCTCTTCTAGCAAACATTTTTTAAAGTTTATTTATCTTAAGAGAGAGAACACAAGTGGGGGAGGAGGAGAGAGAGAGGGAGGGAGAGAGACAGGCTCCTTGCTGTCAGTGCAGAGCCCAATGCAGGGCTCAGATTCACCAACCATGAGATCATGACCTGAGTGGAAATTAAGAGCTTAACCACTGAGCCACCCAGGTGCCTCGGGGTCTATCTAAATTTTACGTGTGCATATGTGTGTGCTTGTTTTAAATATGGTTATGTGAAATAAAAGCACATTTTATTTCAGATTTGTTTCCATGGTGAAGAAAAAATATTGATATACTCTAAAAAACTTTTCTTTATGTAGCATAGGGCATATATGAATGATACTAAACATATTTTTGTTGACTGGTTTGTAGACATCTTAACTGACAAAGATTTCCTGTTTTTCTCTTCCTTTTATTTTAGATATTGGTTGTTAACAGGTCAACTGTAGACAAAATTGTCAAGATGGTGCCTTTTTGACATTTTAATTCCCAGTCCACTTTTTTTAAACACTAGACTCCCAGCCAGATCCAAATTTTCCTTTCTGTTACAAGAAAATTAATATTAACAAGCAAATAATCCCTAAATATAAATCAACTACCCATGGTAGAAATTTTACATATTTAAAAAAGGGCTTTATGATAAGATATTTAGACATTTATAAATTTTATGTAGGTGGAACATATGAACACATACTCCAAGGTGGAAAGGCATATACTCACAATATACTTGGTTATATTACCTACCTAACTCCCCATAGAGTTCCTTGGGGAAAAATACACTTGAGCCATAAGACATTCCTTGAACTGGTAAAAATCTAAAATGGAGGATATCACCTCTCTGAAAGGAATGATTCATAAAGGGAGCTAGTCTTTGGAAACCTTTCTAAAAGTATTTTTTAATATAAGTAAATGTAAGGAAGTTTAGCAAATTAGAGAAAATATGTCATAAACTATTGAGCTCACCATTGGGAAAAACACCATGGTGTGTATATCCAGATTAATGCAATAAAGGAAATTTGATGGATAAAAATATAGTATAAATTCACCAGAAAGATATACATCAAAGGTGTAATGAACATACAGTGTTTACATGATATTTTAAAATGTGTAATCCATATTCATATTGTTTTAATTATAGTATTTCTACTTTTTAATGTTAATATTATATTCCAAGGATGTGAATTTTTAAATGAGAATATAATTGACATACATTATTATATCAGTTTTAGATGTACAACATAAGGATTTGATATTGCATATATTGTGAAATGATCACCATAATAAGTCCAATTAATATCCATCACCATACATAGTTACAGAATGTTTTTCTTATGATGAAATATGCAATATGGTATTACTAACTTATATGCAATAAGGTCACCATGCTATGCATTCTGTCCTTATGACTTATTTATTCTATAACTGGAAGTTTGTACGTTTTGATTCACTTGACTTATTTTCCCTACCTCTTTCTCCCTACCTCTGGCAACAACCAGTCTATTTACTCTATCTTTGAATTTTTCTTTAACTCCGTATGTAAGTGAGATCATACAATACTTGTCTTTCCCTGTCCGACTTATTTCACTTGGCATAATGCCATTAAGGTTTATCCATGTTGTCACAAATAACAAGAAATTTATTCTTTTTTTTTTTTTAATGGGTGGATCATATTCCATTGTATATATATATGTCACATTTTCTTTATCCATTCATCCATCAGTGGATACTTAGGTTGTTTCCATACCTAGAATATTGTAAATACTGCAGTGAACATGGGGGTGCATATATCTTTTTGAGGTAGTGGTTTAGTTTTCTTTGGATAAATGCCCAGAAGTGGAATTGCTGGATCATATAATAGTTCTATTTTTAGTTTTTTGAGGAACCTCCATACTGTTTCCCATAGTGGCTGGACCTATTTACATTCTCACCAGTAGTGCACAAAGGGTCCTTTTTCTCTACGTCCTCACCAACATGTATTTCTTGTCTTTTTGGTAATAGCCATTCTAACATGAATGAGGTGAGATCATATTGTGGTTTTGATTTGCATTTCCCTGATGATTAGTGATATCATACATCTTTTCATGTACTTATTAGCCATCTATATGTCTCCTGTCAAAAAATGTCTATTCAGATCATCTGCCCATTTTTAAATCGGATTGATTATTTTTTATTATTTATTTATTTATTTACTTACATACATTTATTTATTTATTTATTTATTTATTTCTATTGAGTTGTGTGAGTTCTTCATATTTTGGATACTAACCCTTTATCAGATATAGGATTTATAAATATTTTCTCTTATTCAGTAGGTTGATAGTTTTCTTTGATGTATGGAAGCATTTAACTTTGATGCAGTCCCACTTGTCTATTTTTGCTTTTCTTTTGCTTTTGGTGTGAAAGTTTAAAAATCATCACCAAGACTGATGCCAAGGAGCTTACCACCTTTGCTTTTTCTAGTGTTTTTATGGTTACAGGTCTTACATTTAAGTCTTTACCCATTTTGAGTTAATTTTTGTGTATGGTATAAGATAGAGGTCAGTTTCATTCTCCTGCATGTTGCCATCTATTTTCCCAACACCACTTATTAGTTTTGGCTCCTTTTTCACTAATTAGTGGACCATATATGCATAGGTTTCTTTCTGAGCTACCTACTCTGTTCCTTGGCCTATGTGTTCCTTTTATGCCAATTCTGTACTGTTTTGATTTTTATAGCTTTGAAATACAGTTTGAAATCAGGGAGAGTGATACCTTCAGCCTTGTTCTTCTTTCTCAAGATTGCTTTGGCTATTTGAAATCTTTTGTGGTTCCATTCAGGCTTTAGAACTGTGTGTTCTAGCTCTGTGAAAAATACCATTGGGATATTTTTAGACATTGCATTGAATCTGTAGATTGCTTTGGGTAGTATGGACATTTTAACAACATTAATTCTTCCAATCCATGGGCACAGATATGTTCCAATTATTTGTGTCTTCTCAAACTTATTTCCTTACTGTCTTATAGTTTTCAGTGCCTTTCACCTCCTTGATTAATTCTAGATTTTTTTCATGAAATTGTAAATGGGATATTATGTCATGTCATTTGCAAATAGTGACAGTTTTACATTCCTTTCCAATTTGGATGGCGTCTATCTATCATCTATCTATCTATCTATCTATCTATCTATCTATATCTATCTATCTATCTCTATCATCTATCTATCTATCTAGCTATCTAGCTATCTAGCTATTATCTATCTATCTTGCCTAATTTCTCTGGCTAGGACTTCCAATATTATGTTGCATTAAAGTGGTGAAGAGTGGACATTTTTGTCTTGTTCATGATCGTAGGGGAAAATCTTTCAGCTTATCATCATTGAGTATGCTGTTAGCTGTGGACTTGCCATGTTTGGGCTTACTTATGGTAGTATACATTCCCTCTATATCCACTTTATTGAGAGTTTTTATCATAAATGGATGCTGATTTTCGTCAAATGCTTTTTCTGCATCTAATGAGATGATCATATGATCATCATTTTATTAATGTGGTGTATCACGCTGATTGACATGTATATGTTGTGCCATCTTTGCATCCCTGGGATAAGCCCCACTTGACCGTGGTATATGGTCCTTTTAATGTATTGTTGAATTTGGTATCCTAATATTGATGAGAATTTTCACGTTTCTGTGTTCATCAGGAATACTGGCCTGTAATACTTTTCCTTTCTTGTGGTGTCTTTGTCCGGTTTTGGTTATCAGGGTAATGCTGGCCTCATAAAATGACTTTACATGTATTCCCTCCTCATCTAATTTTTGAAAGATCCTTGAAACTACTTGTGGACTTTCATTTGTAGTGAGTTTTTAAATTATTGATTCTGTCATATTAGTAGTAATTTGTCCTGGTTTTCTCTTTTTTCATGATTTAGTCGTGGAAGGTTGTATATTTCTAGGAATTTATTCATTTTACTAGGTTGTCAGATTTGTTGGGATAATTGTCCTTAGTGGTCTCTTCTGATCCTTTGTATTTCTGTGGTAGTAATATCTCCTCTTTCATTTCTGATTTTATTTGTTTGAGCCTTCTTTTTTTCATGGTGTGTCTAGATAAAGGTTTGTCAAACTTGTTTATCTTTTCGAAGAACCAGCTCTTGGTTTCATTGATATTTTTCTACTTTCTTTTAAGTCTCAAATGCTCTGCTCTGATCTTTGTTATTTTTTTCCCTTCTGTTAACTTTGGGCTTCATTAGTTCTTTCCTTAGTTCCTTGAAGTGTACAGAATTCTTAATATTAAATCCTAATCAATTCCTCTAAAAGGTACTGAGTTGATTACTGAACAGTGTATAATGGTGAATATTGATATTTTTATATAATTATAAAATTAACATGCTCCTAACACACCTTTAGTAATATCCTGGCTATGGTAATGAACAGTCATTTATTTCAGACACCTAGGGTCTGACATTATATAACTGTCAACGATCTAATCAATATGCAGTGATAAGCATGGTGGCATGATTAAATTAAATTAAAGGATTTCATGCATTTTTTTCATTTTGACTAAAATGACCTCGTAATAACAAAATTTTATTTGCACAATACATATTTAAAAAATAACAAGAAGGAGGCAAAATAAAGGTACAATGACACTCTCAAAATAATGTGTACTGTTGATGATGCTACTAAGTAAGCCTTGATGTTCTCAGCCACCCCCAGGTGAAATGAAGAAGATGAAGCTTGGAACTTTATATGACTTTAAAAGTTCCAACTTTAAAAGACCAACAAGACACACCACAAACGTATATGTTTCTCATGTGGACAAAACTGTTATAGTTTGTTAGGATTAAAAAAATACAATCATGGAAATGAATGAATGAAAGGCCATTAAATAAAATTAATTAACAGAAACCTTTATGTTAGGAATGATTGGGACTTTATATATTAATTAGGTACTTTTATTAAGATCATGGGCAAGTTTGAGATAAATTGTATTTATCTGTGTTTTATTAGAACACCACATATTCAAATATACATTTTTATTAAAGATAAAAAAAAACTTTAGGGATGCCTAGTTGGCTAAGTCGCTTAAGCATCTGACTCTTAATTTCAGTTCAGGTCATAATCTTACATTCGTGGTATTGAGCCCCACATGAGGCTCTGCCTGGGCATGGATCCTTCTTAAGATTATTTCCCTCCCTCCCCCAACTTGCGCAAATTATCTCTCTGTCTCTCTAAAAAATAATAAAAATAGGGGCATCTGGGTGGCTCAGTTGGTTAAGCATCCGACTTTGGTTCAGGTCATCTCACAGTCTGTGTATGAGTTTGAGCCCTGCATCAGGCTCTGTGCTGACAGCTCAGAGAGCCTGGAACCTGCTTCAGATTCTGTCTCCTTCTCGCTCTCTGCCCTTCCCCTGCTTGCACTCTCTCTCTCTCAAGAATAAATAAACATTAAATTTTTTAAAAATAATACAAACCAATAAATATAGAGGGGGTTGCCTGGGTGGCTCAGTCAGTTAAGCGTCTGACTTCGGCTCGGGTTATGATCTCATGGTTCGTGTGTTCGAGTCCCGCATCGGGCTCTGTGCTGACAGCTAGATCAGAGCCTGGAGCCTGTTTCAGATTGTGTATCTCACTCTCTCTCTGACCCTCCCCTCCTCACGCTCTCTCTCTCTCTCTCTCTCTCTCTCTCAGAAATAAATAAAACTTTTAAAAATTAAAAAAAAGAAAGAAAGAAATATAGAGGAAAGAGAAAGAAGGTCACTTATCACAAGAACACCACTTTAGTTGACTAACTAGTCTTATGCTTTCACCAGAAAAGTAATGACTTTTCTTTTTTCAAACATTTTTAGAATATAAAAAGTAAAGGGGGAGCCTGGGTGACTCAGTTACTTGGTTAAGCATCCAACTTTACTCAGGTCATGATCTTGTGGTTCGCGAGTTTGAGCCCCTTGTCGGGCTCTGTGCTGACAGCTCAGAGCCTGGAGCCTGCTTTGGATTCTGTGTCTCCGTCTCTCTTTGCCCCTCCCCTGCTCATGCTCTGTCTCTCTCTGTCTCAAAAGTAAATATACCCCCCAAAATTTGTTAAAGAATATAAGAAATAAAGAATTTAAGCTCTTTTAAAAACTGTCATCCTTATGCATAGCTTTAAAAAAAATCTATAGTCAATCTTCATAAAAGCATGACTGTGTTTTCTTCCTGAATGCAATTGCCTTGACATATTTCAGGGAACACCTTATTTTTTAAAATCACTAAAACAATCATGTCTAAAATGCAAAGTGAAAATGATCTTTCAGTTGCTTTTAACTATATCTTATTCAGTAATCACAGACATGCTGGCAAAAGCAGAACCAGAAAGCATAGATATGTCCTGACTCTAAATCAGGTAAAAGACAGATTTTTAATTATCCTAATTAACATAATTTTTTAACTCTTGAGAAATTCACACAAATTTTGTTATTAAATTAAGAAATGTTTTTAACCTAAAAATGTTTCAACATTTTTCATAATAGAAAATAATCTACTTTGGCTCTTGACTGGCTATCGTATCACTGTGAAATAAATGGTGAGAATATTTAAACAAAATGTTAGTTACAAATGACCCAAATTATCATACATACAGTATTCTTCCAGCTTGACAGTTTCTGATGGATTTTCCATCACACTCAATCTGTGTTCCCCTACTTTATTTCTAGCTAGAGCCAAGTGTTAAACAATGACACCATGTATCTTTTCATACAATTTGCCAATTTTTGTTACTTTAGAACCTAGGTGCTCCTGAATTGTCCTTGTAAAATCACCATTCTGCAGAGAAAGGACTGAACAAAGAAATGATTCATGTACTGAAATATCAGTGTGATTCTTAAATCGCATAACTCAAAGGTATTTTTACCAAAGAGGAAAAAAGCCTTTTTGTGAGGATACAAACAGTGGTATCTTTAAGTAAATTGAAGCCCTTAAGCTGATTTAGATGTTTTAATTATTAAGAAAATAAAATTTTGTGAAAACTGATGTCTGACAGGCATATATCTTAAGCAGTAATCTTTATTAAAATTATTTTGGGCAGTCACTTTTATGCTCCTCTTTTTAAAGTTTTCATTCCTTATGCATTTTAGTGTAACATCTTTATTTAGATTGGGTTGCTATTTGGCCTACATTAATTTAAGTATAACTTGAGGATAATTATATAAGATATCTTATTACCTAATGGGAAATTTTAAAAAAAAGTCATCCTTTAAAATACTACCTTGCTTAAATCAGTGAGATGATTTCATTGAAGTTTCTAGGTTTTGAACACTTTGAAAAGTAGAGACAGAGGATGCAGTGTAAATTATTATAGGTTCGATATGTATGTCACTTTTCATGGTCAGCTCATTTGTTTTCACATTTCTTAATCAGGTTGTTCTTTTTCAAGTGTTGTTCTTCCCATTACCCAAGACTTTTTGTTTCTTACCAGCTGTTTGAAAAGTCACTATTTTTAATCGAGTTTATTTCTTGTTACTTCAGAAAATATATTATTTGTGTTGGAGCACCTGGGTGGCTTAGTTAAGCGTCCAACTTTGGCTCGAGTCATGATCTCACAGTTTGTGAGTTCAAGCCCTGTTTCAGGCTCTCTGCTCTCAGCACAGATCTGGATTCAAATTCTCTGTTCCGCTCCCCCGCTGTCACTGTCCATGTTTACCATATGTGTGCTCTCTCTCACTCTCTCTCTCTCAAAAATAAATAAACATTTTAATAAAAGTTAACTGCTGTAGAAGGGCCCGTTTTATATGTCAGTAGCTACTTATAAATACTAATTATCAAGGCATTGCTATAAAAATGTACTAAATCACTCATATTTTTTAATCCATGTCTTAGGGTCATGCTAAATCCTACTGTGGTAGCTGTTGCTTTTAAGACCATACATATGTGTTTAAATAAACTTCCAGTCAGGCTAAAGTTACAGCAGAAATATTGCATCATATGCTACAGCCTTAGAAACTCTCCCTTGGCAGTAATGGTCTCTGACTCCCTTTGGGTATTTTAGGCACTGATACTCTATAATGGGCTATTAAGGAAAATGTTTAATTTGAGGCTTATCCAGGTGTACCCTACTGAGATGAGATAATTTCCAAACATGTGTGTTTTTTCTCCTGCCTGGTTGCCACTGATACTAACTACAAGGAATGAAATATGGAAAAGCTTTTTTGGAATACTTTGTGAATCACAGAACACAATACATTTCTTTTATAATCTCAAGAAAGATATTTAAAGCATAGACATCTTTTTTATTTAAGATGGTTCTAATGGAATTATTTTTAGAACTTGTCTGATACACACTTTTAAAAGTTTCCGCTATTGTGTACTTGTTTTAAACTGCTTTTGAAAAGGAGACTTATTGAAATTTTTTTACAATGTGACTATCAAGTGTTTAAAGTCAAAATATGTATAAGAAAGAGATGAGTGGAACTGACCAGTCATGATAACTAAGCCACAGTGAAACTGTGATATAGTCATCTAGCTCATAATGAGATTTAACTTCCCCCTGAATTCCTCTTGGTTTTGGACTGTCTTCAAAGAAAAGTGTGAGTAGATGTGTATTTTCCCTTATCTGCCTGAAGGAATTGGAATAGAATGATTTTGACATTACTACCTCATTTCTTCTAACTTCTCTATTCTAGACTTTATTTTTAAGTCAGTTTCTTTGTGGGTAGCATTGTTTTCAGAGAAAGTGTTAAGATATACGATGTTTTCTAGTTCAGTCCCCTGAAGCCATTAATATGGCTTGATATGATTCTGGTCATCTAATTTGATGTTTAAGGTTCATTGTTCCCAGCTATGGAAATAACTTTTTAACCAATCTCAACTGTAGTGCTATTTGTATTGATGATAGTTTTTAGATTTTTACAGAAGAAAATGTGGCTAAGGGAGTTTTAAATCAAACTCTGGAACTTTAATTATAACACAAACTTACACTAGATGTAATATGTTATCGTGTTTTTCAATGTTAAAGTATTCAGGTGATTTCAGTTATAAAATTGCCAATGAGAAAACAACAGAAGACAGTAGTAATCTAGCCCTCTGTAGATCATAAAAATCCAATAAATATTAGAAACATCTGAAATTAGTTTGACTAATCCCTTGCCAATTTGTTTCTTGACGTTAGAATAATTATAAAGTCACCAACAATTGTACATTGAAGATCTATCTACTTTTTTCAGTAACAATTAGAATAATTTCAATTCCCTTTGTGGATAAATTACTTTAATAATGAAATAGTCATGATGATTGGAATGAGATTGATAGATTTTGAAGTATCCAACATTTTATTTGGGAGATATCATTTTATTTTATTTTTCTGATTGTTTTCATCTTCTTGTGTAATTTAAGAAGCATTTGCTTGGCACCTAAGAACCTCCAAAGTCATCATTCCTGGCTTGCTTTCCTAAGGAAGTCTATGGTCTTACCCCTTACCCAAACCAAGCATGAATAAAATGGGTCATTGGTATCCAGTCAAATGTACCAGACCTACAACGTGCTAGGAAAGAATTATTTAAAAACGAAGATATGGAAGGCTTCTTGTTGAATGCATGGTTCTCTCAATCTGGTTTGTTTGAATATATCAGTGTATGCCTATATCTTAGATCTTCATCTTATTTCATACAATTCCTAAATAAACACTAACCAAGCCTAGCTAAAAGCACCTTATATTTACATAAAGTGCTGCCTTAGCACAGGAATCTATAATAAAAATACCATAGACTAGGTGTCTAATAAACAACATTTATTTTTCACAGTTCTGGAGACTGGAAGTTCAAGATCAGGATGCCAGTATGGTTGGGTTCTGGTGAGAGTTCATTTCCCTGGTTATGGAGAGCTGTGCTCTCTCTGTAACCTCACGTGGTGGACGGGGCCAGAAACCTCTCTGGGCTTTCTTTTATAAAGACACTAATTCCATTCATGAGGGCTCTTCTCTTGTGACCTGATTATTTACCAAAGACCCCACCTACAGATACCATCACATTGGGCACTAGTATTCAACATGTGAATTTTGGTGGGACACAAACATTCAGTTTGTACTAGGACTGCTTTGGAATCAGTGGTCAATGGAAGTAGTAAGAGGCAGTAGAATCAAGTGAATGGAAGCACACTATGGATCTATACAGTTCAGGTGTCAATCTGGCCTTGTTATTTTTAGCTATGTGACCTCAGCAAGCTCTTTAAACACTTAGTCCCTCAGTTTCCTCATTTGTCAAATAGGAATAATAATAGTCCCTTTCTGAGGGTGCCTGGTGGCTCAGTTGGTTAAGCTTCCTACTTGAGCTCAGGTAATATCTCACAGTATCTGAGTTTGAGCCCCCTGTCTCAGCCCCACGTCGTCAAGCTCTGTGCTGCTTTGGATTCTGTGTCTCCCTTTCTCTCTGCCCCTCCCCCACAAATTATCTTCTCTCTCAAAAATAAATGACATTAAAAAATAATAGCCCCTTTCTTTAGAGTGTTTATAAGAATAACAATAATGTTTATATTTAAAATCAATTAAATGATTGCTGTGCTAATATGTGAAGACCTCTTAGGACATGCCTGATATGTAAGGGCTCAATAGCTGTTTACTGTTGTTATAAAGAAGATTATCTTGCCTGCTGCACTTTAGGTTTTGGAATAGATTCACAGGCTTCTATTAGAAATGGATTATTTACTTTGAAGTAGATACTTTTTATGTTCTCAATGTTTTAAATATAGTTTGCTTTCCCTTCCTGATTCCAACTTCTCTTGGAAACATAGAAATCAATCCTTTATTAAAATCATAAATGATGTATTGTAAAGCAGTGGTTGATTTTTTTGAATATCCTTTTTTAAATAGAAGATATGTTCACTTAGACATTGATTCAGACTAATATTGATAACAAAAAGTTGAGAATTTATAAGCGTAGATAGATGACTCTTGAAAACATGGATTTGAAGCGCATGTGTCCACTTGTACATGGCTTTTTCCCCCAATAATTACAGTGCAATACTATAAATGCATTTTCTCTTCCTTGGGATTTTCTTTTTTTAATTAAAAATATGTTTTTCTTCTTTTTTAAACATTTATTTCTTTTTAAGAAAGAGAGAGAGAGAGAGAGCAGGAGAGGGATAGAGAGAGAGGGAGAAAGAGAATTCCAAGCAGGATCTACACTGGCAGTACAAAGCCAGACATGGGATTTAAACTCACAAATGGTAAAATCATGACCTGAGCTGAAACCAAGAATTGGACACTTAACCAGCTGAACCACCCAAGTACCCCTATTTTTTTATTAGAGAGCATGAGTGAGGGATAGGGATGGGGAGTGGAAGAGAGAGAGAGAAAGAGAGGGAATCTTAAGCAGGATCCGTGCTTAGCACTGAGCCCAATGCAGTTTCGATCCCATGATCCTGGGATCATGACGTGAGCAGAAATCAAGAGTTGGATGCTCAACTCTTGGATGCCACCCAGGTGCCCTCCTTATGATTTTCTTCATATTTTCTTTTTACTAGCTTTATTCTAAGAATACAGTACATAATACATATAGCATACAAAAATATGTGCTAATCAACTATGTTATTGGTAACTACGTTATTAATAGCTATTAGTTCAGTTTTTGGGGAGTAAGAAGTTATACTCGGATTTTTGACTGCACAGATTTGGTGCCCTCAACCCCTGCATTGTGTAAAGGTCAACTATATTTTCATTCTTGAAGAGTGAAGTGAAGGATCTATTGACAAATTAGATGTATGGAAAGAGTATGAGATCCATTTTCTCATTTCATCTCATTTAAAGCAGTTGAATTGTTTTCCAAACTAATTGCATTAACATAATTATTTCTACTTACCTTAATTTCAAACTTTGTTTATTTCCTATTGCATGTAACAGCGGAAGCAAATATTCTCTTATTCAAAGGTTGTTGGAAACAAACTTCAATCAAATGCTTTGTACGATCTCGGGGAAGAGGTTAACTCAAGGACACTTTGGAAGAAAATGATCCTGTGTAAAACATCAATCTGTTTCATGGTTAAATGATATGCTGCCCTAAAGCCAAAAATAGCCATGTTCATTAAATCCAAATTTGTTCCTAAACATTAATAGACACTTATTAGATTATAACATTATCTGAAAGACAATTACATGGGACTTTTACTCTAGAGAACTTTCTTATTAAAACTCCTTCCTAGATTACTTGTTTTCTAATGTAGCATCAAACTGTATTTGAAATATAATTATAAGGAGATAGATGTTGTGGTTAAGCAATGAAAAAAGTCATTTGCTAGTTTTTCAGACAGGTTGTTGAGATTTAGCATTTTCTTGCTTGAAAAGTGTTGTAAGTAACCTTTAAAAAAATACTAACTGAATACAAAAAGGTCTCTCTTTGCTCTGACCTCTCTGAAATGTGTGGAGGGGATAGGGAAGAAATGGAGAATGGAGACTTGAGAGAAAATGCTAGGAAAGTGTAATTGTATTCCTAAACTACTCTTCCTACTTCTAATTTGATTTAATTTTTTTTCTGTATCTTTGGTGCCCATCCTTTGTTCTTTCCCTCAGTTTCCCATCCTGATTTCTCTTTCTTCCCACTCTGAAAAATATGTAACTGATATTTCTATAACTTGAAAATGTGTTGTCTTGACTTTCTTTAAATAATCTATATTTGAAATCACAGTTCTGGACTTGTAGGTCGCTGTGGACTCCCATCATACTAACTCTGGCAAATGTTGTCATTGACACCTCTAGCCCAAGGTAGTTTTTCTTTCCTCTCCATTTTCTTCTATAGACTACTAACAATTTAATCTTCTAAAAGCATAGTGTTTACAGTGTCCCTTCTGATTCTGTCCATTCTCCCACTTAAGCACTCGCAAACCCCATCAAATGTTCTTCTGTAATACTTACCTCCAGATGTAATTTCATTTACCATTTTTAACCCTACTTTTGAACATAAAACTGTACATTAAATGAGAAAACAGATTTTTCTATTTATTAAATGCCTACTCTTGCCAGGAATCTTTATAGGTACTATATATATTTATTTAAGCCTTATAACCACCTGGCAGAATATGTATTAATTTCAGATGTGAACATTTGGGTACAGAAAATTGAGTTAATCTGCCTGTGGTCATATAGCACACAACCTGGAGATGATAGAACACTTTTTTTTCCCAAAGTTCATGTTATGCGTTTCATACTTGCTGCTTCAATGGTTCTTTCTCATGCAATATCTAATACTTGAAGTCAGAAGCTTAGATTTTTTTTTAAATGCAAAAATTAAAGATTAAGAGGGGTGCCTGGGTGGCTCAGTTAATTGTTTGACTTCAGCTCAGGTCGTGGTCTCATGGTTCATGAGTTCAAGCCCCACATCAGGTTCTGTGCTGACAGTACAGAGGCTGCTTTGGATCCCCTGTCTCTTCTCTCTTCTCCTCCCTTGATCTCTCTCTCTCTCTCTCTCCCTCTCTCTCTCTGTCTCAAAAATAAATAAATGTTAAAAAAAAGAAAGGTTTAAGAAAAATATAGCTACACCCCCCACTTCTAGGTCAAGGCACATACATATGTAATGTGTATGAAGTTTCTTCCAGGTTGTGTTGGATCTGAATGTGCTATAAAATATACATCTATAAAGATAAATAGTACAGTTAGAGTTTGTCATTTGAAGGTAAAGCATTGCCGAATGAATAGCAGTACCATTGTACCTAAAAGTGTTGTGATTCTCTGGAATCAATATTTGATCTCAAATAGTGTAATAGCCACTAAGAAGTGTTAGGGAGGCTTGGCACCCTGACAAAAGTATCATATTATGAAGATGCAAAGACTGCATTATCTTTGTATAGTGTCATGTTGGGTACTGTCTAAACACTAGTTAGTTCATTAATTTAATGATTCATATAATTTCTCTATTTCAGTTAATACCTCTATTGACTCAGGCTCTTTATTACAAACCAGAGATCATTTTCACAAATTAAACTCAGAATAAAATGTTCAAGTGTTTAAGAGTGATATAGAGGATTCTAAAAGTTTTTGGAAAGTGTTCACAATAAACATTTACTTTCATCCATAAGAGATAGGACTTGCAGTGAATTTTATGTATTTATGTTATGTTTGCCTCTTAATACATTGCAAAATAATATTTAAATGTTAGAAAAATGCACAGGTGAAAACTGACCAAAGTGAATTCAAATTCCTTTGTAAAGCTTTCAAATCTTTTCTTCTTCTGCTTCAACAGATAGTGTATATTATTTTCTGCAGCTCTTCCTTACTCAGTAGACCCGACAAAGTGACTTGGAGTTCTCTAATATGCTGTTCTGTAATATGCTATAATATGCTTCTACCATCTTTACCTTTTTTCACAGCAACTCTTAACCCACAATGTTCATCTTTCAGTCATTGTTTAGTGAAATCTTACTCATTTACACAAATTCTTGCATAATTACTGTTCTCTTCTTGTAGATCTTCCAGACCTTCCACGCTGGATTATTTCCTCTATTTAAAAAAATTTTTTTCTTTATCATATTTGGATTTATTTTATTATTTGCATTTCTTTTGTTATCTCTTTGTCTCTCCTGCCTTCAGTGTTCTCTTCCTCCTCCCCCTTTTCCTCCTCTCCTTTCTATAATGTGTGAGTGTGTATAAAACAGATCTCCTATGACCAAAAAAAGGTTTACATTATTTGTATTCACTGACGATCTCTTGGTACACAAAGTAGATTGAATTCATTATTTTTTGAAAATATTAAACAAGATGATTGTTTTATCTGTCCTCTGAATCTCCAAAGGGATCTATTACTATTTAAGAAAGCATTAATTACTAAAATATTCAGCTCCCTATTACTATTAAGTAGGCTTGATAGTTAAATACTGTTTTTATACATTTTGATGCAAAGAATTTGGTCATTTAGACACAATCATAGTTATGTAGTTGAATATTTACCTTGTTCCATTTTTTTAATCAGAGACTCAATTTTATGTGATTCTAAAAATAAATTCATGTATAAGAATTTTATATTCTTCATGTCTCCATTCTTCTTCCTCATCTCCAAAACATTTGTCTCCTCCCAATGCCTTTCTTCATTGGAAAGAAAGAACAGCTTCTCAGTACCAATATTGATCTCTATATCATTTATCATTGTTTCAGAATTTATTGGATACCTAGTACTTGACCCAGTGCTAGGCAGTGAGAATCTAAAGGAAGAAGACAGGGAAGTTTTCCCAGAAAAGTTGTTTAGTTGCTTTTTGAAGAATGAGTGGTTATAAGAAAGAGGATGGAGGCTTAGAGAGGAGAAAATATAGCACATTCAGGAGTCTGCAAGTGCCCTAGTATGGCTAAAGCACAGGGTCGTCTATGAAACTTAGTAGGACTAATTAAGTATCAGTAGAATGTGTATATCAGTATGTTCTCTGTGTGTGTTTTAATCTATGTAAACTTTTATTTTTTCATTTTTAATTTTCAAAAGCTTTTATTTTAATCCAGTGAATTTACAGTGTTATATTAGTTTCACATGCACAATATAGTTAATTTAACACTTCCATAAATCGCCCAGTCCTCATCACAAGTGCATTCCTTAATTCCATCACCCATTTAACCCAACCCCCATCTCCCTAGTTAAATACTTCTTAATAATTACTTAACATAATGTACTTTTTTTACTCCAACAAAGAAGAAAGAAAAGATCCTTAACCTTATTGCAATGCTTTTGTTTTCAGAGTCAAAATGTTGAGACAAAGTGTTTAATTTTTAAAAACAAATATGATAATACGAGGACCAAAGTAATAGTATACTCACCTACACCCTCTCAATTAAGAAATAATAGATATAGGGGCTCCTGGGTGGCTTAGTCGGTTAAGCAGCCGCCTTTCGCTTGAGTCATGATCTCGAGGTTCGTGGGTTTGAGCCCCGCGTCGGGCTCTGTGCTGACTGCCAGCTCAGAGCCTGGAGACTATTTCAGAGTCTGTGTCTCCCTCTCTCTCTGACCCTCCCCTGCTCATGCTGTTTTTCTCTCTCCTAGAAATAAATAAAAAAAATTTAAAAAAAGAAATAATAGATATAATTCTTATAGCAAACACTATAAAATATGTATAGATATTTACAATATACAATATTTACAATATACAATATGTATAGATTTCAAAAACTGCCAATTATAGCTGACATTAAAAAATTAAAAACATTAAGGGGTTCCTTTGTGGCTTAGTCAGTTAAGGGTAGGACTCTTGATTTCAGCTCAAGTCATGATCTCATGGTTCATGCGTTTGAGCCCTGCGTTAGGCTCCATACTGACAATATGGAGCCTGTTTGGGATTCTCTGTCTTTGCCCCTCTCCTTCTTGTGTGCTCTCTCTCTCTCTCTCTCTCAAATAAATTAATTAAAAAAAAAAACATTACATATTTACTCAGTCTAAACTCCTTTAAAATTCTTTTTACTTCTACCCAGTGATGATCACACCAAACATTTTAATGTCATGTAGGATTGTGCTGGGAGGAGGCTGTCTTATGGTCTAATATCTTGTCTTGCTACTCTGCTTCTTTTCACTGAGAGTTTACTATTTCACAGAGCATCCATTCACATCAGAAGGAGTCTTCCATGTAAAACTACTTTTGGAAAGACACTTTTGGCAATAAAGGACATCTGTCATTTCATAGGACATGGACTATGAAGCATTGTTGTATATCTATTATTATGCAATATTATTAAATCATAGAAATCTTGCAATCTTAGATTTGAATAATGAGCATTAAAGCCCCTCATCTAAGCATCTGTGCAACACTAAATAATCTAGGTGAAATATATTTTCCAGTCTTATTAAATTAATATTTCTCAAAAACACTTGGCTCTTATTGGCTACAATGGGTGGATCTTATTTATAAATGTAGTGAGCTATGTGCACATAAATCAGATTACATAGAGGCTCTACAACGGATATTTACTAGTTAAGGTAGTGACAAATGATAGCATAGCTAGGTTAATCGCATTTATATTTGTATTATTTTTCATAAGTTACCATATGTCAGGTTTATATCACAAAAAAAGATAATTTATAGAGAAGGATCGTGATAAATATATGATTTGTTAATGAATGTAATTTCAAATCATTCAAATTTCCAAATCTGTATGCTAAGCCTGGAAGAATATAGATAATGCCCAAGTAATATTTGTAAACACTTCTTTTTTTTTTTTTTATTTTTTTATTTCTAGGAGAGAGAGAGAGAGAGACAGCGTGAGCAGGGGAGGGTCAGAGAGAGAGGGAGACACAGACTCTGAAATAGGCTCCAGGCTCTGAGCTGGCAGCCAGCACAGAGCCTGACGCGGGGCTCGAACCCACGAACCGCGAGATCATGACCCAAGCGAAAGTCGGACGCTTAACCGACCAAGCCACCCAGGCGCCCCTATTTGTAAACACTTATAAAGTAAGGGGTCTTTGGCACCTGGGTGGCTCAGTCAGTTAAACCTCTGGCTCAGGTCATGATCTCACAGTTTGTGAGTTTGACGGCTGCATCAGGCTCGCTGCTGTCAGCACAGAGCCCACTTTGGATCCTCTGTCCCTCTCTCTCTCTCTGCCCATTCTCTGTTCATTCTGTCTCTTTCTCAAAAATAAATAAATAAATGAAAAAAAACATCTTAAAAAATAGAGTAAGGGTGTTTTGTTTTTCTTTAAATTAATAGCTATGATTTCCCTGTATAAAATAAGGAAAAACAAAGCATGTTAAATAGGAAACTCCTGTATTATAATTAGTAACTGGGATATGGGACTATAAACCAATTAATTATTAAAATAGAGCTACGTCACACTTAATACATCTGGCATGCGCCAAACATGTAAAGATTGACTTCTGTAAAAGGCAAGCAAATAGTCAAAGTAAAATATGGAATATTTGAAATTTATAAAGTTCATACGGAATAAAGTTTGTAGTTAGCAAAATTTGTGATAAATGAACATTTATTACTTGGGGAAAATATACAAATAATACAAAACGGATGTAGTATCTTCACTAGATTATTAGTATGAGGTTAATAAAATGCGTTTTTCCTTGGAAAAAGATTGAGAATAAATTATTTTACAAAATGCGACTAAGAGTAGCTAAAATGTTGGGGTGCCTGAGTGACTCAGTTGGTTGAGTGTCAGACTCTTGATTTTGGCTCAAGTCATGATCCTAGCGTTCTGGGATTGAGCCCTGCGTCCGGTTCCTCATTAAGAGAGAAGCTTGCTTAAGATTATCTTTCTTTCTTGCTCTGCCCCTCTACCCCCCTCACACACAGACACACACAGACACACACACACAGACACATACACACATTCTCTCTCTTTCTCTCTCTGTCTCTCTTTTAAAAAAAATAAATAAGAGTAGTTCAAAAGAAGGTAATAATTCCAAAATAAATAGTATTTGGAGTGTAGAAAGGAAGCAAATATACAATAAAAATTAAAGCTTCCAAATATAATTTAAGAAGGATATATCAAAAACTTAAACAGGGAAAACAAATGTACGGCAGACACTACAATTTAAGGTGAGAATTTGCCCAAAGTAAAATCAGTGTTTTAAGTTTAAAAGGACTTTTGTTTCAGCAATAACAAGGAAAGTTCAAATGCTCTCACGGTATAAGTTTGTTGGACGTGAGTGCAGATTAGTCTAAATCTAACAAATAAGGATGTTCTTTGTAGTTTATGATAAAATGCTTTAGTTACATAAAACATTTGTAGAATCTTTCCATTTTGTGATTTTTTTAAACTTTTAATGGAACATCAGTCAAATGACAGTTTCATAATCTTATATATTAAAATGATTTGTATAGGGTAGCAGGCAAAACTGTTTGCCGTAATTGGCAATATTTGTTAAAAATTAGAAATGCTGTCTTTTAAGAGTAATTTTTTTTTTAGATGTGGTCATGGTATTTATTCATAGTATATTTTCACAATGTATTAATAAAGGAGAATAACACTTATTCATACACTGAGTATAACTTCTTCTGGAGCACTCTGGAGTTTGTTTGGGCTTGGAGGATACTCCTAGGTTTTTTTCTAATCTCTTTGGGTTTTGGCAGTAGGTGGGATTTCAAACACTGAATGTCTGCCATGGGCCATCGGCAATGACTCCCCTTCTCTCAGGTCGGAAGGGCCAAGAGACACTGACTTCAGCACCTCTGTTTTGGAAATAAGTAACAAAGAGGGGATTCGTGGAAGATCGGAAAGACTCCAGCATCTTCTACTCCACAGTTTGTGTCTTCTCACAAATGCTAATTACTGCAGCAGCCATGAACCCTGGCAGGCTCTGAGGCTCACAGCTGGAAGAGAAGTCATGTCACCAGTCAATGCATTTAGGCATCCTGATGATTAGGAACGAGTTTTGAACTTGTCCAGGTGTGCTGGGGATGCCGAAGGTCACTCCATCCCGAGCATCCTCTGTCTTGCAGCTGATTTTAAGAATAATTTTTAAAACATTAGTGTGTTGATTGATTATTGGAAATTAGTTTCATAAATAATATAATCTAAGTGAGAGAAACACTGAAATTTCTCCTTTATGAAACCTCACATTGCTTTAGTATACATTGTTCAGCTATAGAATTCTCAAGGAGAGTATGCATACCTAGATACCTGTGCTATTAGTCAC
This sequence comes from Hyaena hyaena, assembly GCF_003009895.1. Classification (NCBI taxonomy): domain Eukaryota; kingdom Metazoa; phylum Chordata; class Mammalia; order Carnivora; family Hyaenidae; genus Hyaena; species Hyaena hyaena. The sequence goes on from NW_024081320.1 coordinate 454,713, forward strand.
CAAACATGGAAGTGAGAGGGGTGGAGATCAGGTGTTTGCTTTAGCCCTCAGTTTTGAAGGAATAAAGGAAACAAAAGAGGTTGGTGAATGACAGACACACACTAACAGACATGCATGATCAGTGATAATCTCTGTCACACAACAATTTACATTCTCTCTAAACCTCAGAACCAACTTGCAAATTGAATATTGGTCTCTCTTTTATGCTTGTAGAAACTGAGATTCAGAGAGGAATTCAAGCTTGTCTTAGCACCAGAATATTAGGCCAGCATATTTTTTTAATTGAAGTATAGTTGACACTCAGGGTTACATTAGTTTCAGGTGTAAAGCATATTTGCTGGACAAGTCTACATGCGAGGACATGTAGACTCACATGTGAAATGGGACAAGCCCATCCCAAGGGTAGCTACCATGTGTCACCATACAACACTCTGGAAATACAGTTGTTGGTATTCCCTATACTGTACCGTTTATCTCCATGACTTACTCATTCCATAACTGGAGACCTGTATCTTTCACTCCTTGTTGCCCTTTCTGCCCATTCATTGCCACCCCCACCCCCTCCCTCTGGCAACCATCACTCTGTGTCAGGTGTAATTTTAAATCCTTTGCATTTACAAAAGAACATTTGACAGCTTTTCACTTTGTGTTCCTAGAACATCTCGCGTAACACATACCACATTTTGCACAGCGCTATAATTATTGGTAAATGTACCTTTTAGCATTTATATTTTACTGTCAGTGGTTTTAAAAGGGCTACCACATTTTAGACCTGTAGCCACACTCTTGCCACTTGACCCACAGTGTCAGCACAGTGTGTGGTACATAGAGAAGGCAAAAGATATTTATTGGAGCTGGAAATGTATTTTGAAGTTGACTGGTTAAATGCATTCTATCATTAGTGAGTCTTTTTTTATGAGTAATTTTCTTGTTATATGTGACTTAATGAGTCTTTAATGGCTTTTCTTGGTTTTTCTTCTCTATGTGTTTTTGAGGGCTTTGTTTCAGAAATGTCTTAAGTGGAAATCCCTTTTCTATGAAACTGATTGTTTTGGTAATTAATAACATATATTAGAAAACAAAATATCCCAGAAAGTTTCCTGTTTTTTTTCACTGTTAGTAGTAAACAGTAATAGTTTGGCTTTCTATAGGTTATGAGCAATCTTGTCTTTCAAATTATATATTAAAATTTATATAGTTTAGTTATTGCAATTTTATTATATATGCCTCCAAATTAGCACATTATTTTAGGGCTGTGAGTGAATGATAGGTGGGTAGTGCTCCTGGAAAGTGAGGACATGTTACTTTCTTTAAATAATAGCTTCTATTCTTCTTAATTTCTTTCCTCACCTCTGTTTACACAATAATCATGAAAACAAATTCCTATGCTCAAATACAATGCAAAATATCCTAATAGATGTGGTTTCATCATTATTATAAATAATATGCATTTTCTTATCTTTTCTATAAAGTAACATCCTCCCACTGTTTTATCGTCGTGGAAAGACATAACATATGAAATAAACTGTTCTGGTTTTCACTAACACCAGATTTCACAAGAGCAATACTCATATTTCACTATGAAAATAATTTTCCCTCTTCCTCCAAAGGATACCATGTTATAATTAGGCTGGTTTCCTTTTTAAACGTGTCTTCACTTTTCTCTTTGCCCCTTTACGTCTCATATATCCTGTTGTTGCAGTTTCTTCATTCTTCACTATCAAATAATATATTTAAGGGACGCCTTGGTGGGACAGTCAGTTAAGCACTTAACTGACTTCAGCTCAGGTCATGATCTTGAGGTTCGTGAGTTCAAGCCCCATGTCAGGCTCTGTGCTAATAGCTCAGAGCCTGGAGCCTGGTTGAAGTTCTGTGTCTCCCTCTCTCTCTGCCCCTCCCCCACTCATTCTCTCTCTCTCTCTCTCTCTCTCTCTCTCTCTCTCAAAAATAAGTAAACATTAAAGAAATAATAACATATTTAAGAAAGGCCTATATCTTTTTTGGAAACTTGCTGTATTGCCCCATTCATTTGATGATTAATACCCCTAATTATCCGGTTACATTTTCTTGTTTATTTCTACTATAGAAAGAGCAAAGAATACTGGTGTTGGGATCTGACATTTGGTTTGGAATTCATTTCTGATTTTCTTCTTCAGTAAACATGAGATGTTATTATCTGCTTTATAGACTTTCATGGAGAATTAAATCAAATAATTGTATAATATCCAGATCATTTCTTGATATATGATAGGCAGTAAAATAAATAATTAATAAAATAATTAATAATTAATTTTAATTAATTAAGTATAATACTTTATTCTTTTCTTCTTTATCTTGTGACTTCCTTTCCCGTGTTCTGTTTTTCCCATGAGTGTGAGTTGTGAGAAAAATTGATCTACTTCATCTGCATTCTCAGTATCTGCCAGGATTAGTATTTAGTATATATTTTTCAAGTAATGAATAAATAATTCACCTAGTGACTGTCCACAGTTATTTCCTGTGTCAAAGTGGTTCTGTGTATATTTATGTATGTGTTTGTGTGTTTCTTTGTGCATACATACATCTAGTGTCAAATTTTGATGCTGGTATATTCAATGGACTTAGAGGAAAGAAAAGACACAGTAACTCAGTGTTGAGAGTAGAGAAGTATTGTTGATGATGTGTCAGTCACTTTTAGTATCCTTCTTTGAGTGAATGTCCATTAATTATTACATGCGTGTTAAATAATGTCATTTAAAATTAGCAGTTTTTTTTTCAAAAGTTATGTTTTGAAAGCATTACACACATAGCAATTAAGAATAAGTTCTGAATGATTTCTTTGTCAGAGTGCAAATAGGAAAAGGAATGAAAATATTTCATGTTTCCTTTTCACATATTTCCTCTTTTATGTAAACCACTTTTTTCCTCATCAATCCTATTTGTCAAAGTAAAAGTATTATGAGACTGTCTATTGTGAGTTTCGTTTTCTTATGATGTGTCTGAGAGGTGAAACTTTTTTTTAATCTATTGTATTCACATATAGTGTTTTCGGTGTCTGTCTATACCATAGTGACTCAAAACATTTTTGAGCGAAATTATTGAATGCTTTTGCTTCTTAATACATACATGCTAATAGGATGAATAGGATAAAGTTGAAAACTAATGAGATGTATAATAATCGTTAATACGTAACACTTATGTGCGAGACACCATTCTGGGCAGTACAGTACCTATTTTTATGTATATAATTAAAGATTACAAATTTTAGCTCATTTAATGTTAATATAGGCATATGAAGCAAGTAATGTTACTCCCTCCACTAACCTAGGGAAGTGAGGCATTGAGAGTTTAAACGATTTGCTCAAGCAAGGTCACAGCACTGGAGCTAGTAATTGAAATTGGGCAGTCTTGCCCCAAAATCTATACACTTAATTGCCATGCTATAAATAACAATGCCAGGAATTCACATAAATCTGCGTAGTTTTGCCTTATAAGTAAGGCAAATATTTCAGAAAATTTTGGAATTTATTTTGTCAGAATGAGGTTTATTAATACAGTCTTCAGTAAACTATCTCTCTTTTATATAACCCTTTCTGGAAATTTTTAAAAATCATACTCAAAATATGAAATTGTCTTAAATATTGCATTTGAAATATTAACTCCTTTCCTGATAGAAATAAATTTCATTATATGGAGATTTCAATAGAGTTTTCTGAGAGAGAGAGAGAGAGAGAGAGAGAGAGAGAGAGTAAAAGGCAAACGACCCAGTTTGTACTGATTGATCACTTTTAAAGGTGCTGACTGTGAAAGACATCTTCAAAATTTGGGTCATGCTCTTTTGGTATTTTTACTTCTTAAGATAAATCTGTTCAGTTTTTAAGAGAAGACAGCTCTATCAGTTTGGTTCAGTAAAATAACTTTCTTAATGCTTAAAGTTTTTAATGTCTTCCATACATATTTAAAACTTTTAAGCAAGATTCCTCATCTTAAATTGCAAGATCCTAAAGAATCACCTCCATGTTTTATTTAGTGTCCTATCCTGTGCTCCTTGCCCAGTGCTTTGTATTTCCGTGGGTACCAGTAAGCCTCCTTTAAATGAATTAGCCATGTTTAAGCAAAATACTTAACATAAATCTAAGATGTTTATAGATTAACGTACAAAGATGTTTTGAAAATTAATAAAGTTAATATTTAGAATGATTTCTGAGTTGAATATCAGGACCTGAAATGAAAGTAAGACTCATACATTTAACTTTTGCTTGTTAACTTGTAGTATATGGTAATGAATGAAACTTATAGTAATGGTAATGAATGAATTTTTTGTTTTATTATTTTAATGTTAGTAAAAATTGTACTTGTGGATAATATAAGTCCCAACTCTATACATATTAACAAATTATATAAATCAATTGCTGACTTATTGACATAACATATTGATATTAATTTTTCTGGTGAGACTGAATTATTTCCTCAGTCAGTTTGGGAGCAGGGAAATAAACTCTGTGGTGATACATGCATAAATAATGTCCTGTAGGATACTTACTCATTTTTATATATGATGCCTTAATAAATTAAAATGAAGGGAGGGGGATATACAAATGTTCTAGTCAGCAAATGAACTCTCAAGAAATTAACATGAGAATATATGTATGTATTTGATAACCCATTTTGTTTTCTTGTTTGCAGGATTCGAATTTGGGATATTGGTGTTTCTGTTTTTGAGACTTTTTTTTTTTTTTGAGGGATATATATTTTTTAATCATCAGTCTTGGAATACAGAAGAGGAGGCAGAAATACACTTATTTTGTTTCACGATGAGAACACTCAATTTTGAGGCACTCCCACGCCCAAATACACAGCCATGTGGCCATCACAGCTACTCCTCTTCATGATGCTCATAGCACCAATCATTCAAGGTAAGACTTTTAATCAGATTTTTGTGTGAAGCTTCATGTTGTCTCTATTTGCACCAGGTCTTTTCTTGTAAATCTTTGCTCCATGATTTAGCAGCTTTTGGCTATGATGTATTAACAGAAGTAAGTTAAATTAAGAAGGCCATAATATGTCACAGAGCTGCAGTAAATACAGCTTTGAGTTTGATTTCTGAAAGTAGCTTTTGAAATGTATGTATAACCATTTTTTTGTTTTTTTAAAGAATTCTTGCATGTTTTACTATTTGTTTTTACCACACATGTGAAAAATCAGCTGAATTGTTAACTATATAATTTATTCTGAATTTTTTGGCCTTCATATTTTTGTAATTAAAATACTTTTTAATTTAATAAGTATGTAAAATTGAAAGAAAACACCCCAAAAATCTACTTTCCCCTACAAACTAATCATTTGTTTCTGAGTGTTTACTACTGTGTTCAGTCTTTAATACACAGAATGCAAATGAAACCTCTCATTTAGCCAAAAATTAGTTTTTCATATACCTTTTAATCCAAAGAAAGAAAAAAATACCCAAATGATATGAACATATGCTGAAAGGTAATTTAACTGGAAAAACTAATCGGCTTCTAAAAAACTGTATAATTTGTTCATTTAGACATTTTGGTATTCATAACACAAATATGATAGTTAAGAAATGATACATCATTGCAAATTTTATAAGAGATAAATTTTAATAAATGAGAGAAATTCTATACAACTTCTAAATTAATCGCTACAGTATAATGTGGTGTTTTATTAAAGACAGGAGAGTTAAGTGTACAACCATGTAGATTTAAATGATGTAAATTTATCAAAAGTTTCAAAAGGTTTCTTTAATCCATATACTGATGGAGAACTTGCATTCACATAGTTGAGTACATATAGCATTTTGTACACATAGGATAATAAAAGAATTATGTCCCTTCAAACAAGTGCTTTTCTAATTATCTGTATATTTAAAGATTATTCTAATTAGGTTTTTTGATGTTATAAAGATGCCTCACTCATAAGGTTATTTTGAGGATTAAATAAATGCGTATGTAGAGAATCTAGCAGTGAATGACAAATATTCAGTGTTTGAATATGTTATGAATTTTCTTCATCATAGTATCTGCCTCTCTAGTTTATTTTTGTTCTAATAAATTGTAACAACCAGAAATTAGCTAACGATGAGAGCTGTTTCATTTGATGTTGATAATCAGAAAAAATAAAAAATAAAACTCTTTCACTTTCTGTATATGTATATATAAAATTCATGTTTAAAAAGTCAGTCTAAAGTTCTACTTGGTAGGGGAAGGTAGATTAAAAATAGCAGAAACATGCATTTTAAGGGATTCTCTTTTCAGAGGTGAAATTTCTGGTCTCTAAAAAATGATAGCTACTATGTATTTCAGTTGGCCCCAAACGTGAGTGTGCCATAGATCACGGGGCTTGGATTCGGATCTGTATTATGCGTGTGCGCACACATGCATACACACAGACACACACACACACACACTCAACCTCTAAGTAACTTTGAAATGTATTTAAAAATCGTAATAGAGCAAATAGAAAATAGAAAATTGACCTGGTATAAAAAAATATGTTGGGCTAAAACTAAAGTAATCCTTTCCACTGTATGTGAACTACTTTATATTATCTTGACTTTGAACCATATTATGCTACACAATATAGGAGCTTTCTATTTATAAACTTTATCCTTATTACATTGAACAGGAATTATAAAACTTCACACCAGAAAAAATGCAAGTCAGTTTTGTCTGTCTTCTATAGAAGGCCTTCTCCACTGCTTTTGTGATGCCACTCCTGACTTGTACATAACGAGCTTCATAAGAATAGCCTTTTGGAACCCAGCTTGCTCATAGAGGAATGCTAATCTTCGAACATAGACTTTTTTTAAGAGTCCCTACCAATCCTGACTTAAAGGAATACCACGTAAATTGAGACATTAGACAGCTGAGTTAAAATGATATCATAGTTACAGAAGGACATACTCTTGTTTCTGAAACATCCCCTGGTAGCATCTCCTTGCCTACTGCTGTTGAGATGTTCAGCTTCATTTGCTACTCCCGACCATAGAGAATTAACTTATCTGGGTATGACCTGAATTGCTTTTTTCTCCAGAACAAATAATAATGATGGCTACTAATTTCACAGCCATAAACTTTAGATATATTGGTACAATTAATCCTCACAACATTATCATGGGTTTAATATTATTTACTATTACAGTAAAACCTTGGTTTGCAAGCATAATTCATCCTGGAAACATGTTTGTAATCCAAAGCACTCATATATCAAAGCAGATTTCAAGAACCATTGGCTCATGTGATCATGTGACATTGAACATCACATACTACTCGTATTGCAAGACATCACTCTTTTATCAAGTTAAAATTTATTAGAAACACTTGCTCATCTTGTGGAACATTCACAGAAAAAGTTATTTGCAATCCAAGGTTTTACTCTATTATCATTATCTTTTTTTTTTACACTAAAAGCATTGACGTACTGAGTGGTAAAGGAACTTGACTGAAGTCAAGCTATTATGAGACCTAGATGAGATCTAAAATGAAGGACCTGGCTTCTTGAGCTCTGGTCTTAACTGCTAATAGATAATTAATTACTACGAATACCATTCTTGCCTGCAAAACACCCCATCTCAACTCTTCTGGTCATTTGGGAGAAGGTGAGGCAGAAATACAGATGACCAGCCTCTTGTATGTTCTGGGCACAGACAGATGGAGCTTTGAAGTCTTACAGACCTGTGATGAAATTTCAGCTCTGCCAGTTACTAGTTCTGTAACTGTGTTACTTGGTAAACTAGTTGAAAAATATCCATCATCACCCATTGTGTGCCAGAAAACTGGTCTCACTTCTAAAGATATGGTAGTAAACAAAAGATTTTAATTTTTTCCTCAAGGAAATAACAATAACTTAAAATTTTTGTAAGCCTGCATTTTATCTGCAAGCATGAACATTTATTCCCTCAGAGTTATTTTAAGAAATAGAATAATATCTATGTATAGCTTCTAATGTAGTGCTTGGCATTGGTAAATCTCCCTTATATTTTATTTTTCTATTCTTAACTACCTTGCAATGAAGCTAGCACTCTGAGCATTAGATAAGGAGAATGCCAAATTATCTGGATTCTTACTGTGAGAATTGAAATACATTTTTTTCTACTTGAACCTCTTTTAAGTTTTTCCAATATAATCTTGATACTAGTTTCTAAACAGATTCTCAAGGCTTAGTATATAATTGTCTATATATAATAATGTATTATAGTATATAGTTGTATATATTTGCAGTGGTAGTAGTATATAACTGGTAATACATAATTGTCAGTGGTACATTTTGTGCCTGATTTCCACATGGGTAAAATTAGAAACTGGGCTAATGAATTAATTCTGAAAAATGTTTACATTAGTTGAATAATCTTCATATAACCCTAGAAAGTCTGGCCAGTGTTTAACATAGGAAAACAAAATTAATGAGTACACCCACACTGTATATGTGTATATACACAATGTTTAAGGTAGGAAATGTCTCTGGTACTGTGTTTATCTGTCCATATTTTATGTCTCTGTGTACCTCTGTATTTCTCTTTTTTCTGTTTTCCATGACTGTGCCCCTTTCCTGTACAGCCATAAACATTTATCTATAATGTAGTGAGTCCTGGCAGTAGTAAAAAGAAACCACTAAAGCAGATGGCCAGTTTTTTGCTGTTAACTAATGTAGTGTAGCATGAAGATAAAGGAATCTTTTTTTCTTTTTCTTGTTCTATTGATGTGGTTGCAAGCAAGGGACAGGGAGGGAATTGGAGAACAATAATCCAATAATAACCTGGGCACTAGAGCTTATTGTGATTGGCAGTAAAGGAATACCAACGTCAAGTATAATACATGAGCTAAGAGATCTAGTACCCAAGCCACAATGGATTGGGAGTTGGGAAGGTGGTTGGGTGCTCAGATATTTTAACCATATCTCTTCAATTAAATTGTACTTATAAACTGCATCACAATTGAAGAGGTAAAAAAAAGAAAAAAAAAGATAATTGGAACTTACTGTGGGTAAACGGGAACAACATATTTTATGGTACCTTTGCATACACAATGTGGTTTAAAAAAATTCTTCTCCAACCACCATATGCATATTTTTTGAACGCCTATTTTTTAAAATTGCATGTGTATTTATATATTTGTGGACTTTATAGGCTAACGTGTTTTTTATATTTTCAAGTAGTTAATTATAATAAACAGCTATTAGGGCCAAAACTGTTGATCATATCCATATATATTTAGTGCTATATGTTTTTATGTAATTTGCATTTTATTATTAATCTGATTTTTATAGTTATAATACTATTTAATGTATCAGTGATTTAAAATAATACACACTTTTTTTAACTTCTAATAAAATATGAACCTTGAGAAAATACAAAAATACATTTCACTACATAGCAACTTGCCACATAATTCTCTTTATGAAGTCATATTTTATTGATGGTGAAAAAGTCCGCTTGACTTCTAAGCTCTGCTTAACTTTGTTATTTTTAGAAATTAATCATCCTTGGAATGTTTATAATGTTTGCCAGCCTAGATAATTTGTAATACTCCCAGTAATACCACTATGTTTATGGTCAAATATGTTATACAGAAAAAGGCTTTGTCATGGTCATGATATACGAGGCTATTGTGAACACATCCAACACCATATGCATTACCCGCTTGGTACTGAATTTCAAAATATGTATTTTGTAAGTTAACTGCAATCTCTAATATCACAATATAAATCACAAATATGCATAGCTAATAGCTTTCTTTTGTAAGAATATGTTCAGAAACCTTTGCTACACACTCGGTATTCAGGTTAGCTATTGGAAAAGAACTTGCTTTTGCACTTGCAAAATGTGTTATATGTGAGTTATATTGTACTGATACTCAATGAGTAACATATTTACTTTTAGAGTGAAATAGCATTTTCTTATTTTCAGATTTTATGTCAGACTATTTGGAAGTGTCTAGGATGATATCTTATTTTTCTTTTATATTCTTGGTCTTGGGGTTGACTAAAACTGCAATAGGGTAGTTTTACTGTTGGTGTAGAGTGAATTAAAAAACAATTGGATTACATAACTCATAGATATCCATTTTACTCTTGTTTGCATTGCTAATTACTTTCATTCTCAATGTAAGAATAAGTGTTTTCACATGTATAATTTCATGTAAGTACCCATAATACATTTTTCATGCATTTACTTCCTTCATTCTGATTGCTAAATGATTCTTTAATGACCACTCAAAAAATTGAAACGCAGCAGTTGAAAGAGTCTCATTGATTTGTTATGTAAATAAGAGACAATATATTGTATTATAATCTATTTTAGTTTGGCAGTTTAGAATAAGACCTTGTTGGAAACTAGGGCTCATTCATTCTCTACTTGTTTTTGAGTTTTTAACTGATACATTGAAAACAAATAACTTACATTTTGTTAATAATTACATTTTTGCTTTATTTCTATACTTCCCTTATATTGTTATCATAGCAGATTTAGTTTCTTTAAATATAGAAAATTGTCTTCCTATAAAAAAAAAATCTATCTTAAATGAAAGATCTGACCAAATAAGCTTGGGTAGTTAAGAATTTGCCAGAAAACTATGCTAGTTGTGTTTACAGAAGTAATGGATACAAATCTTTGTATAAAATAGGCTCTCACAATAACAATTGTTAAGCTTTCAGTGTTTATTTCGTCTAAACATACTATAGTTTGTTGTGATTTGAATGCCCTGAAGTCAAGGTTATATATAGCTTACTGGTAAAGTACAAGCGCATAGTCTCATATATCTCTTTGTCATTACCAGTGTCACCTACTTTATTGTCAAAGTAACTCTTCTCATACAAATTTAACTCAGAAAGCAAAAATCCAATAATTCTATGACCCAATGGTAAAATAAATGTTTATTAGATTTTCCTTGTAGTCATGTATGCTTATACATTTTTTAAAAATTAGAATAATGTTAGAAATAAAATTTGTCTTTTATTTTGATTTAACCTTAAAATGTAGATATTTGTACTGTATTTAAATTTAAAAAAATATTATATCATATGTAGGAGCTATTGTTTACCCAACCATATATTGATATCTCCTCAACAGTGAAGGTCATTGACATATTGCCATTACAATTAGCACTATAAAGGAACATACCTGTACATAAAATTTGACTATATCTTTGTATCCCTAGAAGAAAATATCTTGAGAAATAGAAAGTGAAAAAAATGACTTCTTTTAAGGTTCATTAATAACTATCTTAAGTCAATGTTAATAAATTATCAATGCAACTTTGCTTGTTAATGCAGTTGTTTAAAGCAATTCCACAAGTTTTGGCTACTATAATAATGAGCAAAACATAAATGAGAGTAAATACTCAAATATTAAGATATTATTTGCAGGGGTATGATGATCTATTCAGTAAATTCTAAAAAGAAGAACTTTCTCAGAATGAATGAGAACATTTACAGTTCTGATATATGATATTTATATTCATACATGATTTGAGTCAAAGCAGCAGTGAAATGTATGAGTTACTTAGGAAATATCATAGGAGGAAATATATAGAACTTATGAGAAGAAATGTCTAAAACTTTCCTGGGAGTTATAAAAGAGAACATGCAACATACTTTGTTCCTGGATGACAAGACTGAGCACAACAATAGTAACAAATATTTCCAAGTTAATTTTTCATAGATTTTTGCACAATTACATTCAAAATACCAATATGAGCTTTTCTATGTAGAAATTCAACAGAATTGTTCTAAAATCTATATTGAAGGGGCGCCGGGGTGGCTCAGTTGGTTAAGCATCCAACTTCAGCTCAGTGTGATCTCGTGGTTTGTGGCTCTGTGCTGACAGCTCAGAGCCTGGAGCCTGCTTCAAGTTCTGTGCCTCCCTCTCTGTCTGCCCGTCCCCTGTTCACTCTCTGTCTCTCAAAAATAAATAAATATTTTTTTAAAAAATAAAATCTATATTGGATATTAAAGTTAAAAATCTAGTAAAAATGAAAATGGGATGGCACTTGCCTAATATATAAATACAATAATTAAATATATAAAATCTCAAAATTAGGCAAATGGATCAGCTGTAAAAATGAGATCCATACAATAACACTGCAGTTTATATGTCTGTGTAGCAGTGTGATATGAAGGACTCCTCAGAAAATCAATTGTCTAGAACTAAAGTAATCGAGTAGGGATGAAACTAATTGTGTACTTGTGCATGCGTGCGTGTGTGTGTGTTTCAAATGATATATGAAATCTGGAGGAAGTCCTCTTTGAGTTATCTACCTTAATCTCCTTTTTTGAACACTGTATTAAATAGTACAAAGCAGGCTGCAGTCACAGCAGATTCCTAAATTAATAATGGCTTCCAGAGAATATTTCCTTGTTCACCAAACATTCCAAAGAAGGTAAGTGTTTCTGATCAGGGCATGTGTATATGGTGAGAAATGGTGACAGATGTCATTTTTTTGCTCTCACAATTATACATAGAACCAGTCTAATGTCACGAAACTTCCAAAGTCATTCTGAGAGTCATTGCCTTTCTGGTCTTCAGGGAGGAACAAGGAGCACTGTGGAAATTTTAATGGAAAGTTTTTATGGATATGCTTGGAAGTAGTGCACATTACTTCAGCCTTCATTTCCATTAAATAAAATCCTGCCTGCATAGCTATACCCGTAAAGGGGTCTGAAAGGTGTAGTCCTCTTGAGATATAGGAAGCTATTTATAAAAGATACCATGTAGCTTTAAAAAAAGAAGAGTGGATCTAATGCACTAATATATTTTTTAAATGTGTAAGTGGAGGGGGGTGCCTAGGTGGCTTAGTCGGTTAAGCGTCCGACTTTCGCTTAGGTCATGATCTCGCGGTTCGTGGGTTCGAGCCCTGCGTCGGGCTCTGTGCTGACTGCCAGCTCAGAGCCTGGATCCTATTTCAGAGTCTGTGACTCCCTCTCTCTCCTACCCTCCCCTGCTCAAGCTGTCTCTCTCTCCTAGGAATAAATAAAACATTTAAAAAAAATGTATAAGTGGAGGGATTTTTTTACAGCTTTATTGAGATACATTTAATATATCATAAAACTCATCCATTTAAAGTATATGGTTCAGAGGATTTTATTGTATGCATAGTTGTGCAACCATCAACATGGTCAATTTTAAAACATCAGTTATCCAGAAAGAAACCCCATACCCGTTAGTGGTCACAGCTGGTTTCCCCTTTCCCAGTCCCTGGAAACCACTAATCTACTTGATATTTCTATGGATTGGCCTATTCTGGACTTTTTGTATAAGTAGAATTGTATCAATTTTTATCTTTTGTGACTTATTTCACTTAACATAGCATTTTTTAAGTTATGCTTATCATAGCATGTATCAGTAATTGATTCTTTTTCATTGCCAAATAATATTCCTTTGTGATAACATACTCCATCATATTTATCAGTTGATAGAAATTTGGGTCATTCCTACTTTTTGGCTATTCTGCATAATGCTGTTATGAAAATTCATGCATGAGTTTTTGCATGAACTTGTTTTTACTTCTCTTGGGTACACATAGGAGTGAAAATGCTGAGTCACATAATTGTATGTTTAGCATTCTGAATACTGCTAAACTGTTTTCCAGAGCAATTTCACAATTACACAATCCAAACAATATGAAGCTTCTCATTTCACCACATCCTCATTCACACTTGTTATTTTTTTTTTTTTCTCAAATGTTTTATTTCTGAGAGAGAGGCAGCGTGAGCAGGAGAGGGTCAGAGAGAGAGGGAGACACAGAATCTGAAACAGGCTCCAGGCTCTGAGCTGTCAGCACAGAGCCCGATGTGGGGCTCGAACCCACAAACCGTGAGATCATGACTTGAGCCGAAGTCGGACGCTCAACCAGCTGAGCCACCCAGGCGCCCCTCATTCACACTTGTTATTATTGGCTGCCATCTTTACTTCAGTCATCGTAGTGAAGATGAAGTTGTGTCTCATTGTAGTTTTGATTTGCATATCTTTAAGGCATAATGATGTTGAGCTTCTATTAATGTGCTCTTTGGTTATTTGTATATCTGATCTGGAGAAATATTTAATCATTTCTTAATAATTATTTTTTATTATTAAGTTCTGAGTGCTCTTTATAGAAATACCTTTTATTAGAAAAAACAGAATATTGTTAGAATATATTTAGATTGAAGAGTTCTTTTGACTGCATATTCGAAGAGAAGCTTTTTGCCTGGATTTACCCACTTAAATCTCATCTATTTTACATTCACTCAGAAATCATATACCATTTATCTAGCCTCATGCCTCCTCCCTTTTTACTTACATATTTAATTTCTAGAAGTAGTGCATTAATTCAGATTTTTATTATGACAAAAACTAGTAATTGACAGTGATTGAAATTTTACTCTAATATGTGAAATATATAGCAATGACTTCTATGCAAAACAAAGTAATTAATTGAATTCTTCTGGTACTATCCAATTACTCTTCTCTAAGAATATCATAAAGAACATTAGGCTTTAATCCTGGTGGCCAAAAGTGTTTCTGTTTTTGTTCTAATCTGAATTCTAGTCTTTCCATATTTCAGAAATACTCTTTAGTTATATATTTTTGTATTTTCACTCAAGTAATACTGCAAATATTGAATTTTCATTTCATTTCCATAGATACTTTTACTCCAGTATAGTCTGCAAACTACTGGATGCCTCTTAATCTCAAGAAAATTATGTAATGCATTATTCTATCAAATCTGCATATTGTATAATAATGACCTTTGGAGCCACTCACATCATAGCTTTACTTCTTTTAAGATTTATTTTTTAAAGTAATCTCCACACCCATTGTGGGGTTCAAACTCATGACCCTGAGATCAAGAGTCAGATTCTCTGTCAACTAGGCCAGGTTGGCACCTTCTAGACCCACTCACACTGCAGCTTTATAAAAGACGAGAATCAGAAGAAAACCTGAGATTTTATATGGCAAGAATCCTTGCAAATTTGCACTATTTAAGCATACTGAGTTTATCTGAAATATTACTATTTGAGAAAAAAAAAGATTATGGGGAAAGCTAAATAAAGATAATACATGATTTATAAAGGTTGCTATGGAACAGCTCCTGCAGTTTTAAGAAACGATGAATGGAGGAAGATGTCAACATATTTAGAATGTAATATTTATGTGAAGCCCAGAAAGTTAATTTTACAATATTGTCCAATTTAAGCTGCTTTTAGAATCCTAATTTGCATGCCCCTATTGAATGAAAAGAAAGATTTCAAACCTTAGAGTCTACTCCTAATTCTGTTACTTCCAAGGTACATGACCTGAACTAATGTGATTCAGTTTCCTTATTTGTTAAAGGGATAATTAGGCCTAACTTTGTTATAGTATGAGGATCAAGTAAAATAATGTATAGAAATGCCCTAACACAAAGCCTCACCATTTAATCCTAGGAGAATGTGGTCATTAAAACATACCTTTTGGAATTAGAACTTAAAAAAAAAATTACCAGGATAGTAAGCAAAATTTAAAACACAACACCATCTTGGGGTCACTTACTTTCCATAGTGTTTTTCAAAGACTGCATTGTGTATACTTAATCCCCAAATGTGACAGTTTCTCTAATTATGAGCCTACACATTTGTACACACATTCTATCATTATATTCAGGACTCACCCACTGGACTGTAACTAAGTCTTTAATGAGTTACTAATGAACATCTTAAGCTTAGATCAGCATGTAAAAAAAATGTTAAAGAGTGTTGAAAAGCTATTCAAAGTGCAAGCCTGTTGCTTTTAATTAGACTATAAGCCCAATAAAAAGTCCTGTCTACACTATTCATCCAAGGTTTAAAGAAACTGAATAGTGAGTGACAGATATACTCTGACTTTGGTATTATTAGTTTAATGCTAAAGGAGATAAGTACAATGAGCTAAATGAGAGAAATTATTATCCTAATTAAATGCAAAGGTAAAAATAATCTGCAAAAAAATCAAAATGGCATTTTGCAGAGATCAATTTTTTTCTCCCCTGCACTCAGATGACTTTGAAACATTATTTTTGTTGCTGTATTAGAGGATAACAGATGATGCGATGAACAAAATATGATCGTGTAGATTAGATCATGTAGTTGACAAAAAAACAACCTTCCCCCTCCCCCCACAAAAAAACAGTCATATGTTTATAAAAAAAATGGACAGTTGGCTTTCACCTATTACTGCTTCTCTCCAAGCTGTTGGAGGTACCATGAAAGTAGTAATCATAGACACAACCTGAATTAGATCAGGACTTTTCTGTAGCTCTTGTTACAAATCAACAATGGTGGCAACTATTTAGCAGTGATCCTTTCTTTTCCCTTTTGATAGTGATGTTGGTGAAACCATGCAAACTTTAAGGGCACATGATTTAATAATGAAGACAGATGATACATAAAATTCAAAGCAGCCAGCTAGTATGATGCTGTCCCTCTGGGAAATGCTGCACATAGGCCTAAAAGGAAGCCTTTTAAATTAGTCACAATAGCTCAGGACAGTGGGAATAGCTGTGATAGCCTACATGTTTTACAGGTTACAGGCTATTGTTAGGACAAAGATTGGATGTCATGCCTCTGCACTGAGATAAAAACCACTGTGTCAATTTTTAAGAGTAGTTGTCCAATAATAATCATACTCTATGTATACACAACCAGCATAATATAATAGATCATTTTAACATGTCAGCCTGTTACTGTATCTGCTTTCTTGTTAACCAGAATTTAGATACTCATTTTGTGTGTGTGTTGAGAAGGGGTGGTGGGGGTCAAAACCTCTTACCACCAGAAAAAAAAAAAATAGATATAACTTTTTCATTCCTATCAAGCATCTTCAGAGATACCAGTTATGATTAACGTAAGAGACAGAACTCACTAACAAGATAGAGTTCTGTCAAAATAGATGTGGTTTTTACTGGTTTTTCCCACACATCAAGTATAATTGGCACTGTGATTCAGGGAAAGTGCCTCATTACTATCATTATAAAGGTTTTTAAGGAAATTATTTATTTTACAACATTCTGAAAAAATTGCTACCATACCAATAAAATTTTAGTATACGTTAACAGGGAAGTAGACACAAGGAAATTAAAAGAAAATCAGTATTTTCCAAATTATAAATTCCAGAGTTTTATTTTTGTTGCCATGAATTTAAATCCATTTGCATTATGTTTACAAAAAAGCAGATATTTTTAGTCAGGAAAGAAAATGTATTGGCTCTCACTCCTCTGATGAATAAGATATATAATATGCACTTCATTCAATTTGAATGAAAATAATGTCTTCCTGTCAGAAGCTGAATTTTTTAAATAGATTCATATTAGCGGAAACTTTATGCTTACTCATTTCAACAAATATTTGAGGTATTTGCAATTACAGTATTACATTATTACAGTATTACAATCTAGGCGGCTGTTCTAATAAACAAACCACTATTTTTCCCTCTGTTTTTAGCTTTTTTCATAACCAAGCATTTGACTTTTCCACTATTCTCAGAATATTGTCCAGCTTTTATATCATGATTGATTGTCAGTGCTGGTGACAGTTTAGCCAGAAGATGTTTTATTTTACTGTAACAAGCTATGTTGTAGAGAAAAATAGTAAGGACCCCAGTTTGGAGGGAAATTGCTTACCCACATAGAGCATACCAATGCTTTGTGAAGCATTTTGGTCTAGAGAAGTCTATTGAGTTAAATTGAGTAATATCCAGGTATACTATGAAAGTTGCTTCATCATGCACAGGTGGGTAATTTATCACTAGAGAACCATTTTCTTACGAGACCCAGAACTGGAAGATTTTTCTCTGTGTTAGAACCTCCATGTTGTAATTTCTACCTGGTGGCTTCCTTGTCAGGTGCTTGAATTGAAACTTTTATGACTATTGTTAGAGATTACAACCCAGCCTATAAAGAAATTATGCGGCTGTCACATATGCCTTAGGGAGAAATCAAGAAAGAAGTAATCTTTTTATATGGCCAAAATGAAGGTACTGAGGGAAAGGTAGAGTCTTTCAGTATGCATAAGGAAGCAGAATTGGAAAAATGCCTTTACCGACAAGGAAAGAAATGAAAGCAATAGTCGGCTTGTCTGTCTCTCCCTCTCTCTCTTTCTCTCTCTTCCTCTCTGATCCCTCCCTTCCCCAACTTTCTTACCCCTCCTTCTTTCCCTCTCCCTCTCCCCCTATTATGTATGTTGCACTGAATTTGGATTAGACATTCCTTATCACTCAACGATTTGCTATAAGTATTTCAGTATAAATTCTAACATTTACATAGCACTCTGCAGTTAGCTGAGCACTTTTGCACAGAGTAGCTCCGTGACTACTTATAGCCATCCAGTGAGTCACAGGTAGTAGTATCAGTAATAAGATGAAAAAATAGATCCAGAGCCATCAATCTAATGATGCAGTGACATTTCAAATACTTGTTAGAAGAGAAACTCAAAAATCTCTTATACATCTCATGGTGGCTTTTTCCAAAGACATTTTATAACCTACTGAGCATTTGCCTTACTTCATAGAACTATGATTTAAATGAGAAATAAACCAACCTAAACAACTTATGGAAGAATGAGCTAGAATATTGCAAAACAGGTAAAATGCTTAAGTTTCATTTAAGGAAGAAAACAATATTGTGCTTATGTAAACCTAAAGATAATAGTGAAAGGTAAAGTTGAACAGTGGGTTAGGGTCGTAGTTGTAATTATAATACATTTTAAACTCTTATGAGGCCTATAATCAGCTCATTATTTTAAAAATATGGTAAAATATTACTCCCAAACAGAAATAACTTGTGAGAAAAATCCTTAGTATGTGAAAGTGAAATCACTTGTAATTCTGATAAATATGCTCTGGTAGGGTTTTGTTAGCATTTCCTCACCATAGAAATATGGCATTATAGTTCATGGTTTTGTCTAGATCCCATGGTCATTATTATGATCAATAGAAGTATAGAGAAAGAAGCTGATTAATTGACTAAATTACAAAACTATTCATATGAGGAGAACAAGAAAACAGAAACAGTTGAAATTGATTAGAAACAATTTTTATTTAGTATGTTTTATTATTTATAAGTTAATATTGGTCTCAGAAAGTATATCTCATTAAAATATAATTTTTATATGTATTTCAATTTCAAGCTCCCCAGATAAGACAAAAATTCTGGTACTGCCATCATATATACTTTACATCTGAGGTGCTCATTATTTTTCCTTTTTTTTACTTCTGGCCTTAGATTTACCCTGAAATATAATTGAGGAGCTTTGATGCTGTGATGGCTTTTGATATTTGGAGACTAACATAAACATGGGAGAAATATTTTGATCATTTCAGTAAATTGTGAAATATCTTCATATTTTATGCCTGTCCACTAGGAAAGCAAAATCAAAGTGTTTACATAGTAAAAATCTGAGTATGAATTGATTATGTAGACAATTTGGATATGGCAATGACTCGTATTTCTTATGAATATTAAATATTTATGATTAAAGCAATTAAAATTTGTAAAATATTAGTGAATCTGTCTGTTTTAGAAATATGAAGTCTTGGGACATCTGGGTGGCTCAGTTGGTTAAGTATCCAACTTCAGCTTGGATCATGGGTTCATGGGTTCAAGCCCCACATTGGGCTCTGTGCTGACAGCTCAGAGCCTGGAGCCTGCTTTGGATTCTGGGTCTCCCTCTTTCTCTGTTCCTCCCTCATCTGTGCTCTGTCTGTCTCTCTCTCAAAAATAAATAAACATTAAAAAATTTAAATATATGAAGTCTTAATCAGATACACAGTTTCTAAAGGAGAAGATGAAGTGTCTCCTTCTCTCTGAGGAAGGTTAGAAAGAAAGAACAAGGTATGATGGCCTTATCATTACCTCCTGCCACCAAACCAGAATTACCTTTGAGACATCTTTGCATACATACAACAGAGTTTAAAAATGTGGTCTCAAATGGAGATGGGAGGGGAATAGTGTGAGAGGGAGGTGTGTGTGTGCTTCTCAATTATCTTTCCCCTTATTAATCTGGAGAAAAGAAGAGACATTTAGAATGTGAAGTTTCTTTTCAACTATACTTGAAGACAAGTACCTTCCAGGAACAGCTAGTTATGTTTTTGCACAGTCATTTATGTAGAATTTAGACAAGTGTCTGGAGAATGCCAGGGTATAGATATTGCCTTTCTTGACAGAGGAAGAGCGTACTGCTTCAGATAGAATTGGGTGTCCCAAGGACAGTCTGAGCTTCAGATCACTGCCTCCTCACATGAAAATTGGGCATTTTTTTAATGCAGGAATGCTCCAAGGGTTATTAGCTAGCATTTGATTTGGATGATTCTTTCCAGACTTCAAATTCTGTGCTTCTAATGGAATACCAGACTTATAAACTGTGATGTTTATCTCAGAGACTTATTTTTATAATAGCTTCAGAAAGACAAATTAGATTTATATTTATAACTCAAATAAATATTTCCCCAGAAGTCATACAATATTTTAACCGTAACATATACAATACTTTTAAAACAAAAGTTCAGATTTGGCTGTATTCTGTTAGCCTTTGTCCGTGTGGGCAGTGTATAATCGCCACTTTACT
The DNA here is from genome assembly GCF_003009895.1 of Hyaena hyaena. Lineage (NCBI taxonomy): Eukaryota > Metazoa > Chordata > Mammalia > Carnivora > Hyaenidae > Hyaena > Hyaena hyaena. The sequence continues at coordinate 475,266 of NW_024081320.1, forward strand.
TTTGCTGCAGTGATTGGTGATGCTGGATTCCTTTTATAGAAGGAAGTTAAAGGAAAGTCAGAGCTACAGACATATAAGATACTCAGTTTCATAGAACAAAGTAGAGCCTAATTTCCTTCAACTTAACAAAGTCAAATAAACTTTCCAATATTTTGTATTCCTCAGTCTCACTCCTAGCTTTTGCTCTCTAGTGAGTTAGAGAATATTCCTATTTCTTGTTTAAGTGTATATTCTTTCCTTTAATACAGATCATATTATATTATTCAGCTGATGATGATTCCACCTTTTATGCATGTTAAATCATGTGTTATTCTCTATTTACACTAGAGATTGACCTTTTTTGAAATAATCTCTAGTTCAGTAGAGGTTATTATTCCCAAGTCTTTTTCCCTAGCCTGCCTTATTCTTCCTTCCCAGGAACTTCATTCAGTATGAGCTCATAATCTGGGTGTGGCTTACCTCTCTGATCTCATTCCAGATTATTCTTCTCCCAGCCCACTGTGCATAGATTCATTGACCATTGTGCTGTTCCTTGAATAAACTGTGGTGGTTCCAACTTGAGGAATTACAATAGCCTGGAATGTTCTTTACTCCTAATTGTGTTGTGACTAACAAATTCCAATCTCATTGAGATCTCAGTTTAAACTTTACTCCCACAGATAAATCGTCCATAAAAACCTAAGCGGAGTAGCCTTTACATATTTTCCTATTTAAACTTTCTGTAGATTGCTTATATTTATAGAGCACTTAAAAAATTGCTTCTGTTTGTCTATGCTCTTTCTCCTATACCAGAATGGATGATTCATTAAAATAGGTACATGGTCTGTTTTGCTCACCAATATCTCCAGCACCTAGAAGAAGACCTGGCACGTAATGCAAACTTAATAAATTTTGTTGAATGAACAAATAAGTGCATGTTAAATTGGCTGAGGGTGAACTCTTTCAACTCTATTATAACCAAAGCTTTTAGGAAAGTGTAGGTTTATCACCTTCCGTTCATTTCCTTCCATAATACAGTTTATAGAGATTTAGGGGAAACATGCCTGTATGTATTCATGTAAAAATTAATTAAAAATTAGTCACATTTTGGGCAATGAGGGGAGGGATATTTAGAAGTCAAAAGATCAGAAAAAAACATCATTGGCGTTAACCATTAAAGGGGGGATTTTGATTTTGATTTTCACAACTTTTTTGGTCTTGAAACTTGTTTCCTTCTTTGATACCTTTTTCATTTACACGATCTATCAAAATAGTATTGAGATTACCTTTTGCCCAGCTAATTTAGTACTCATCTATTATAATGAGTATAAATAAAAGGGCAATGCTAAACTTTGTTGTATTTGAGACTACTTATATTCTAAACTTTTTTTTTTATCATCATAGATGGATTGTTTGACAAATTTCTTAATATCATTTTTGTTTTCTGTAAGGGCTATCTGGTTTCTTGTGATTTGGGAGAGAACATGTATTTCATTCTTTTTTTTTTTTTTTATTTCTAGGAGAGAGAGAGAGACAGCGTGAGCAGGGGAGGGTCAGAGAGAGAGGGAGACACAGACTCTGAAACAGGCTCCAGGCTCTGAGCTGGCAGTCAGCACAGAGCCCGACCATGTATTTCATTCTTAATTTGCAAGTTTTATATGTCAAGAAAGTATAGTTCCACTTTATAAACTTACAGTGTTAGAAAGAGGATCATAAAATTTTCTTGCATTATTGAATTTCCTAGTTTCTCTCCTGACTGCTAAATGGTAGCCATATAGCTTTATAAATGTTTTTTAAATATGCATGTATGTTAAAAATAATTGTGTAAAACAAAATCTTTTTCCTGTATTTTCCTTTCTGTTAGTAGGGGCATTTATTATTATTATTCATGTTTACAACGCTAGTTGCAATTAGTGTAGAAAAATGTGTATCTCCTGTACCAATTCACCAGCAAAATAAAATCCTGTACTTAAATAGCTCTGCTCCTCATAGCATACAGTGTATGAGTGTTTTGTGAATTATTAAAAAATCATATGTTTACCATTTTATTTTTTCATTATTGTCTTGGTCTTCCATATTGATTCATTTATGTAATATGTACCATCTGTCAGTAAAATCACTGTGTATTTAAATGGCAAAAATGTATGTATCTCCTTTTCACCTTAATGTTCATCACAGATCTTAATACAGTATCTTTCAACAAAATGTAAAATGGCCTGAAACATATATATATATAAAACAATCCATGTAAATGTAACAACACAACAGACAAAACAAAATTAATAAAGAATAAATAAACACCTCTTTGAAACATTTGGCACCCATTATCTTTTCAAGCTTTTTGCATGTAAATACTTAGTTCAGTAACATTTTTATTTATACTTACAGATATTAGTGCCTATAATTTTATAGCAGAATGCTGTGAACCTATAAAATATAAACTTTATATTTTCTCAAGTAGCTTTCTCTTGAAAATTGTGTCTGATTTTCCAGGCACTGTTAGGGATTAGGATGAGGTGTTTGGCTTATTGCAGAGCATGGTTAGCTAGGACAGAACTGCACAGTCCGTATCACATTAGGGGCCAGGGGATGTGGTCGCCTCAGCTCCAGGGTTATCTGAGTGGGTCCTGGGGTGGCTGGAGTCCAGGGACTTTGGGCTGCAGCAGAGAGCAGCCTTGGGAATAGCCTCTAGCTGGGCTCCTCTGCAGCCTGCCTGAGCTGAGCGGAGTCTGATGGTGCGCCCTGCGGTCCCCGCAGGTGGCAAGCACAGTGAGCGACATCCAGCCCTCGCTGCCCCACTGCGACATGCCGAGCGCAGCCCAGGAGGCGCGCTGCCGCCCAGACATCTCCTTCAGCAGCCAGCGGCGGAGCGTGCCACTCCTCATCGTGGACAAGGGCCCCGTGGAGCTGCCCGAGGAGTTCGCGGTCCAGGTGCCCAAGGAGCCCAGAGTGCAGCCCAAGGTGCGGCCAGCGGCGGGGAAAGGGGGCTGGGGGTGGCTGGGCAGGGACTCCTGGAGGACTCGGCCCCAGGCGGTGCCCCAGATGTGTCTTCTCATTCATTTACTGTCTGCATCCACACACTGTGGCCGATTCAGTGGACTTGGTGGTATCCTAGCAGCTGTTGAACACTGCATGCTTGTTGGACAGTAGAGACTCCTCATTAAGGCAAAAGGTTTGACTTTAAGGTTTTGGATGGGTTTAAACTATCTGCATTATCACTGGAAGTTTACAATCACTTCTAGTGACAATCTAAACTACTGTAAGATGTGATGGTTGTAAAAGACACGTTTTAACATTTCTGATCATCTGCTTGTTTGAAAAAAATTCTTATCAATGGACACAAGCAGGATTTTGAGGAGAGTATGATGAACACTTCTTGGTTGGCAATTGTACATAGTCATTTGAAGCATAAAATCTGACAGAAAAGTAATGGTTATAGAAGCAACCTAATTTTCTTATAAGAATGTTGGAAATACTTTATAACATTGCCTTTGCAGCTGGCAAGTGCAGTGAATGACATCCACCCCTTGAAGTTCTAGTGAGAAATATTATATAATATTTGCTCAAAAGTCAATGCTATTCTTTCCCCAGATACTTTATTTTATCTTATGTAATCCTTAGGCAATGTAGTTCTTTTGGCTCACTAAACCCCATACATGCACTCTTATGCCTCTTATGTCCTTCAGGGAATATAACAGAATAAATATAATATGCAATATATATTCATTTAATATATATGCTATATAAGAAATACATATTTATATGTAATATATGTTAATATTTATCCATTTATGATATATATACAAATGGATACATTTATTAAATACAATATGTATATTTCACATATTGTATTGTATTTTATTATATTTATAATTTTCTTTGTGTGCTACAACATGAAAAAGGCTAGAAAGCATTGACTGGTGGAACCAGGAATATCAAGTCTCTTCCTAAAACAATGTCACTTCTCCTACCCCGCAAATTCTTCAAGGGGATAGTCATACAAAAACTACTGGTAAAGGAATGTGAAATACCAGTGTATTAGCTGAGCTTATCTTCTTACCCCTGTTATAGTATTCTTTGGTAAAGTAAGCTGGGATACTTTGTTTTCAGTTCAGGGACCAGGGGAGACGTATCATAAACTCATCCTAGACTTAACAGACTTGTGAGAATTAAATCTAACTCTTGAATTACTGCAGCCACATAGAACAAGTGACTTGGCACTCACGGTGGGTCTGTCTATTCAGTTATATTAGTCAATCAATGTTCTAGAATCTTTCCATTCAGGAGAACGTTTCTTCCTTGGTGTTGATGATTAGTAATGGGGGAGTACCTATGCTTCCACTGAAGTGTGTAAAATTGACTCTGGTGTGTTCAAAAAAATCAAGGAAGGTGTAGTAAATATTTTTTTTAAAAAATGTTTTAAAATGTTTATTTGTGAGAAAGACAGAGAATTTAAGGGGGGGGGGGAAGGGGCAGAGAGAGGGAGACAGGACTGAAGCAGGCTCCAGGCTCTGAGCTGTCAGCACAGAGCCCTACGTGGGGTTTGAACTCAAAAACTATGAGATCAAGACCTGAGCCAAAGTCATACACTTAACTGACTGAGCCACCCAGACGCCCCTAAATATTAAGAATAGTTTTTTCTGCTGTTTTGTATTACCATTTCAAACCTGAAATTGTCTAAATTGGATGCAGACATATTTTTCTCAGAATGTGCTTTAACAGTCGCAGACTTTTCCTCATTATGTCCTTGATTTATATTCTAAAATAATTATATATAATTAATATTGTTTAATTTATTCCAATGTACATGACATTCATCACAATTTCTAGTACTAGTGAAGAAGAAATCCAGAAATGAAGTTTAAGTTTTCAGTAAATATTATAAATGTTTAACTCAGCAACTAACATTAACATATACACATACTTGCTGGCAATTCAGTTTAGAGAAAAAAAACTCATAATATCAGTTAGAATAGTTTTTCTAGATAATTTTTACTAAGAAGTTGGTCGATTTTATTATTTTTTATTTTTTTTCATTTATTAATTATTGAGAGACAGAGAGAGACAAAGCATGAGCAGGGCAGGGGCAGAGAAAGGGGTAGATACAGAATCCGAAGCAGGCTCCAGGCTCTGAGCTATCAGCACAGAGCCCCACACGGGGCTCGAACTCCCAAACCGGGAGCTCATGACCTGAGCTGAAGTTGGATGCTTAACCAACTGAGCCACCCAGGTGCCCCAATTTTATTTATTTTTAAAGTTTATTTATTTTGAGAGAGAGAGCACGAGCAGGGGAGAGTCAGAGAGAGAGGGAGGCGGGACCCCAAGCTGGCTCCATGCTGTCAGTGCAGATCCTGATGCGGGGCTTGATCCCACAAACCAGGAGATCATGACCTGAGCTGAAACTAAGAGTTATGCTTAACCAACTGAGCCACCCAGGTGCCCTTTGAAATTGGCCAATTTTAAATGTTCCCCAACATTAATAGCTTAATAAGATTTTTCTATGGTATTAGCTTTTACTTTTTGCCACATATATAGCAGGTTACAGTGTAGTAATGGGTTTTAAATGATGCTTTTCTATCAATTTATGAATAAGAAAATTTCATTATATTTTGCTTTGGACAGAAAAGTTATGGTATAAGGCAAACTTCATGTGATGTCATAAATAGAGACCGAGGTAAACATTCTGTGATTTTAAAAATTGTGTGATTTTAAAAAGGAGACCCTTTTTAAAGGGTCATAACCCTTTATGAAGGTCATAACCCTTTATGAGATAGTATATTTTGAAAGTTGCCTTGTGCAAATGTAGTTTTATCATTGAGACCAAGAGTAACTGAAGGTCATCTTCTAGTGCTCCCTATAGAAATAATAAAGAAAAATGAGTAAATATTACAGGGGCATAATCTTTCCTGATATAGAAGATAATACATACAGTTAGGGCAGGTATTAAAAGTGAAACTGAAATAGGGGCGCCTGGGTGGCTTAGTCGGTTAAGCGTCCGACTTTCGCTCAGGTCATGATCTCGCAGTTCGTGGGTTCGAGCCCCGTGTCGGGCTCTGTGCTGACTGCCAGCTCAGAGCCTGGAGCCTGTTTCCGTCTGTGACTCCCTCTCTCTCTGACCCTCCCCTGCTCACGCTTTCTCTCTTTCTCCTAGAAATAAATAAAACATTAAAAAAAAAATTAAAAAAAAAGTGAAACTGAAATAAGAAATATGATATTTTCTTGAGTCTTCAAGTTGAAAAGATAAGGAAGAAGGCAAACAAGAAAATGCCAGCCTTCCCTTTCTACCCCCCTCTACCTTTCTCAAAATAAAAACAACAGTCTCTTACAGAAAACTCAGAAATAAATATAAATAATAAAGATTGATATTAATGTAACTTTTATTGAAAAATCAAATTGATATTCATTTTAAAAATTACTAACCTTTGTATTTTTTCTATAGGTAGCCTCATAAACAACTAGAAACCCAACAAAGCAACCTTAACAACGTAAAAACAAAAGCAAAGGCCACAAAACACCCCCAAACCTTTTGATCAGTTAAAAATTAAACTCTGTCATTGTTTAAATTTTATATTCATTTGACTCAGGATAGCTAATCACAATTCTTAAGAGTTAACGAGTGTCTGGATTCCTAGGAATTAGGACTTCACAGCAGAACAGCAAAGCATAAAGTGTTTAAAAACATTGTTCTCAGAAGACATGTTTCTCCTTAGCGTATTAAGGCAGAAGGAAGTCTGAAGGCAGATTGCCCAGTTAATGACTAGATCTCAAGACTTTTCCTTGAAGGCAAAGGAATGTTAACGCATTTTTTATCAACATCTTCTTGCTTTACTTGTGATTTTCATGCAGATGCATAAAAAGTTCCTTGAGATGATAGACCAATAACCCTCCTGCAAACCACACATGTAGTGTGCAGAGTTCATAGGAGTGTCCTCTCAGAACACAGCTAAACCATTTCAGTCCTGACAAGTCATAAAAACTCTACCCTGTGCTCATTTTAAAACTTACCTTTCTTAAGTGCCAAAATGCTTTTACAAGGGACTTGTGTATTCTATCAGTTCGTTTGGAGAATCACATCAGACTCTACCATCATTTTCTTTTCTCTTTTTCCCCACTCTTAGGTCTTTATGTTTTTAAAGGGGAATGCTTTTATGATGATTATAAGCAAGTAGAATACTCCATTTTATTGTTTTGTTACTTTAAACAAAAGTCGGCCTTTAAAATTAGTCTGAATTACCAAATACTGGCTATTCCATCGTTGATTCTTGCCCTTATTTATTTTTTCAATGACATTGGATTGAGTGTAAATGATGCTGGGTATTGCACTAAGTGCTAGGAAGACACAGATAGGAAACTCACATACTTTGATCCCTCAGTGAGTATTGGGACACAGTAAGAGAGTACAGTATGGCAAATGCTTGCTCGATAGAGGATACTTCTCCCCTGCAATCAAAGAGACAAGAACCTTGATTGTAAACTGATAATAAGCACGAGATTTGACCTGCACATGTTTGAGGGGAAGTGCTAAATGTCGGAGCAGAAATTCTATGGAGAAGTGGTTAAAGATCTGATCAGAATGTCCTGATATAACGTTATGCAGAGTTCAGAATTTTTCTGATGGCAGGGAGGGAACAATTAAATTAACCTTAGACAAATTAAGCAAAGACTGACCTGCTGCTCTATTTGAACAATGAACTAGAAAGTGGCTTCAATACTGGAGATAGGAAGGTTATTCTATTACAAGTAAGAAATAATGGTGGCCCTGATCGAGGAGTGAGTGCCATTAGTGACAATGAGTGATCAATTGTCAGGAGTTAGAGATTAATGGAACATGAGACTAGGCCAGAGAGAAAACTCAAAGGACAAACAGGTTTCTGGCTTAAAAACCAGAAAGCGGGGTGCCTGGGTGGCTCAGTCGGTTGGGCGTCCCACTTCGACTCAGGTCACGATCTCATGGTCTGTGGGTTTGTGGGTTAGAGCCCCGCGTGGGGCTTTGTGCTGACAGGTCAGAGCCTGGAGCCTGTTTCAGATTGTGTGTGTGTGTCTCTCTCTCTGCCCCTCCTCCACTGATGCTCAGTCTCTCTCTGTCTCAAAAATAAACTATTAAAAAATTTTTTTTAAAAAGTAAAAAAAATAAAAGCCAGAAAGCCTGATGGGGCGCCTGGGTGGCTCAGTCTGTTAAGCGTCCGACTTCAGCTCAGGTCATGATCTCGCAGTTCATGATTCTGAGCTGTATGTCAGGCTCTGTGCTAACTACGGGGAGCCTTCTTGGGATTCTCTCTCTCTGCTCCTTCCCCACTTGTTCACATACACTTTCTCCCTCAAAATAAGTAAACTTAAATAAAGAAGATAAAATCATGAATGATTGTACCACTTAGATAAGAAAGACAAGATGTGGGTGCCTGGTGGCTCAGTCGGTGAAGTGTCCGATTTTGGCCCAGGTCATGATCTCACAGCTCATGAGTTTGAGCCCTGCATGGGGCTCTGTGCTGCTTAAAGCCTAGAGCCTGCTTCAGATTCTGTGATTCTGTGTCTCTCTCTCTCTCCATCCCTACCCTGCTCACACTGTGTCTTAAAAAATAAATGAACTTAAAAAAAAAAAAAAGACAACATGAAACAGAGAATATTGGTAAGGAATGATGTAAATTACATTTACAAGTAACTTCTTCAACATATTCCTTTGAATATAAACCTAACTTTTTGGCCCCAAATTTAACAACTCATAGCTTTATTACAATATACAAAGCTGAAAAAAAAGATAATTAACAATGCTATTTGTTGAGATTAAGTTATCCTCATTGAAAAGCAAACAGAAAGTTACTAACGTTCTTTGTTAAGCATTCAGTTTTGGCTTAGGTATGATAGGATGGTCTGTAACAAAAGAGCAGCTCCTAGGATTTTTATTCTCCCTTCCTTCTACTTCCCAGAAATACCTCGCAGGGCTCTAGTGGAGCCACGATTTGATCAGATTTTGAGCTCTCCTGTGTTGCCATGAAACAACTGACAGAATTCTTCCTATATATGTGCATTTGCAATATGTACTCCTTACCACTACGGTGAGGAAATAGGTTGAACAGTTAGGACAATTAATCTACAGGCCTAGATGTATTTGCCATTCATTCCGTTCTCAGTACAATGTTCTGTGTTAAAACTGGGAAGAATACAGGAGATTAATCTGCTCGTATTTATACTCATTAACAGTGTGACATGAATCAGTTTAATAAAAAATAACAAAATATAATCTCCATGTGTCTTTTGAGAGTATCTCAAAAATGAACTTTGATTTATACTCTTGCCTAATTAAAACTGATTATTAAAATAGCATATCCTGTGATGACATGGTAAAGTGATGCTATTTCTTAAAGAAATGTCTAATATTCCCACTGGTTAAGAGTCTAGAAATTAAAGCTGCATTAAAAAATACTTTTAAAGTCATAAATCTGAGACCGTAATTGCAGAGCTCACTTAATTGTACATGTAACAGTGTAATCAGTTACAAACTGATAGAGGGAGAGAAAGGGTGGCAGAGCTAGTAAAATGATTTGGGAATGGAGTCAATTCTTTTATATACCATGAACTTACCAACATGATAGGGCAAATCAATGGACACTGGAATAAATGACGAATGGGGAGAGGTAAATATGAGATGCTTTAAAACCTGTGGGCCAGAAAATATACACCCAGTAAATAACATTAATAGGCAACACATTTTCTCTTATCTCAGACTACATTTCTAAATGTCTTATTCTTCATTCTCATGGAAGTTCTGTCAAATTACCAGACAAACCATGCCCCTTTCTCTCTCTGTCTTTGCAAATGATATTATCTTTGCTGGTTGGAATGTCTTATGCCACCTGCATCCTCTTCAGCTCAGCTAAAAATTAGTTGTAGGATTGAACTGAATTGACTTTCCTTCGTATTCACCCATCTCTAGCCCTATTCTTCACAGAACAATTCCTGTCCTTCTCCCGATTCTCAGTAGAATGTTCTGAAAGCTGTTCCTAGGCATGTGGTAAACCGTTTTTCTTTACTCTCTACTGGTTTTTATGTTTTCATTTGCTATAACTGATGATCATTGGAAAATCTGAGACTATATTACTCTTGCTGTGTTTATATTAGTGTTTTTTATATTGACTTTCATAAGGTATCCTTCTGGCATGTTCTGATAATCTTACTCCCCTTACTCCCAAATTTTTGGCAAAGCTGGTTCTAATTGTGTTATTATATTATAGTCTGATATATGTAGGTAAAGTCTAGGAATTCATGGGGAGGTAGGGGATGAAGCAACTTGTCACAGAAGAACAGAGAGTAATATTGCTACAGTGACAGAAAACCGTCTGTTTTACAAGCTCAGCCTTTTAGATGTAATTGTTACTGCAAGAGAACCGTATAATGTGGCCTTCAAAGTTCTGTGTTAGCTTCTTGTTTTATATGACAATATAATATTATTTCAGATAAAAGACTCTGTTCACTTTTATTTGTATTTCAGTGAGGTTTGCTACTTTATACAAAATGTCAGGTCTAACTGGTATACAAAATACATTACTGGCTCACTCTTTAGAATTCTTATATACATTTAGGGCCATATTATATTTTTATGTGAGAGGAAGGGTAATAGGACTCTAGGGAAATAGAGGCTAAAAATAAAATACTAAACTTCACAGCCCTAAACATGATTTCAAAGCATTTATTTAGAAGCTTCTTTTCCAAATGGTCTAAATACCAGAGTGATGAATCCAATTGAAAATAAATGTGTTAATGAGTTCGGCCATCAAGTATTTACAGGGAAGTATGATAAATTTCTTTGTTTCTGTTGGTGTAAACTATAAATTATTTTCTCTTTCCATCTCAGTAGTATGTGAGTAGCTTTTCAAAATGCTTATGGAAATTTTATTTTTCTCCATTAGACTTTTCTTATCACATAGAGTGTTAATAATGGTAAATAGATGTTAAGCTTTGACACTAAGGCAAAAAAAAAAAAAGATTTTGTTCCTTTGATTTAATTAGGGATGTATTGCAAGCTGTTTCATTAATTCATTAATTATCTACCATGGACTAATAATTGTATATATGTCCCAAAGGAGCAAATTTGGCAGTAAATGATAGATACTTTCAGAATAAATTAGTCAATTACTAGTGAATCCCTTCCTTTTTCTTCTGTTTTGTTTTTGTTTTTGTTTTTCAACTCAAACAACGTATTTGATAAAAGAGATCTGCATTTTATCCCAGATACAGAGAGAAAACTTCAGTTGTATTTGTAGAAGTCTTAACCCTAAATTAAGATTTAAGGGAAGGACAGGACAGGTGCTGTGCATAGAACATCATATTTTCATAGAGCAGCTTATGTCTGAGTTTTTAGGTTCTGGGTGTTTCATATAGTCTCCAGTCCAGAAATATAGAAACTTGGGTAGGCACTCTATTCTTTCTTTCATATATATGGTTACCTAAGTTGATGACTTTTCTCTCCCAACTATTACTTCCAAAGAATCAATTTTATTTTTCTTGATTATTAGACATATCTTTAATTCTTCACTGTTTTGCTTTTACTGCTACAAAGAGATAGTAGTGTGGAATAATCATTACTGTATGAGCTTTGGGGTCAGAAAGATTTAGTTCATTCTGAGCTTTACTTTTTATTAGCAGTCTTAACCAAGTTCAAGGACTTACTTTAAAAAAAAAATCTGTTATCTCTTCTATGTAGTGTGATAATAAAGGTACATACCTTGTTGTAATGATTAAGTATTATATACAAATATATTAAATATGATTAAGCATATAGTCCTTGAGACCTAGTAAGTGTTACCTCCACTATTCACCTTTTTTTTTGGGGGGGGGGGCTCTTTGTTTTGTAATAATTATGCCAGAGATATATAATGGAAGATCCATGAAGAATTTTCAATGACTTTGTTTAGCCCTTGTTAATATTTCTGTTTAGGTTGAGGAAGAGAAACTAACTCAATTTAATTCACATACTTTGTGCATGTAATGTACATAGAACCTTCTGTAAGGCAGTTCCTTTCCTCTAGGATTAGCAGTCTATTGCTAGAGACAGAGACAACAGGCAATCTAGTATGCATTTGACTATGATTTTGTGAAATGTGGTTTCATGCAAGTGCTGTAGTGTTTTAAAGAAGAAGGAAATGGCATCCCTAGTGTGGCATGTAGATAGAAGAGAAGGGAGGATGGGTAAGCATTCTTAGATAAGGTGGTATTTGAACTAACTTTTGAAAATCCCTACCATCATTTGCAAGCATAGGTAGGAGGTGTTGGAGGATGGGAGGTGTTCCAAAGAATTGAATTATGTGAACAAAATTTTAGTTGGTGAAAATGATTTCACTTTTATCAAATAGTGAATAGTCTAGTTTAACCAACAATACAGACATGAAGAAAGAAGTAATGGGGCAGGAAGTTTGAAGGGTAGGTTGTAGCCATCTTGTAGGGGGTCTTAAATGTCAGGGTGAGACTTTGGACATAATTGTGTCTGCAGTTGAGATTCTTTAGAAGCTCTTGATCAGAGTTGCAGTTTAGAGACTGTCAGAATTGTGTGGGAAAATTTAGGGTAGAGAGAGGGACTTGAAAGTGGAAGATCAGTTAGGTTGTTGCTGTAGGGCAGAAGGTAATGAGTGTCTGAACCAGGGAGATAGCAATGGGGATGGAAAGAGGAGAAATAATGTGAGAATTGCATAGAAACTGAATCTGCAGTGCTCGGTTATTGGCTAATTGGATGTCGCAAGTGAAGATGAGGGCAGAATCAAAGATCCCTAGGTGACTGGGTGGTACCATTTACAGAATCAGGACATGAAGAGGAAGCTTTGGTTTTTAGGGAAAAAGTGGTGAGCCTGATCTTAGAAATTTTGAACTAGAGGTGTAAAAGGTGAGGTAAACTCTCCAATATAATCTATATATCAAGAGAAAAGGTTATTGCCAGCATTAAAGTATGAGTTTTCAACATAAAGGTGATAATTAACGCTATGGGGGTTTATGAGATTACCCAAAGTAGAGATGATAATAGGCAATGAGAGATCCTGGGGAAACACTTACATTTAGGAAAGTAAAAATTAGAAGCCATTGAAAGTGATCAAATCATGGGTTTACACCATTGGTAAATTGAAGGTAAATCCCAAACTTGTTTTATGCTTTGCTCCTCTGACAGCCTCTGCTAATGCTAATCCACAGAAAGGTCATATGTACATAATGATGACAGAGCATGTGCTAAGTGGATAAGAAAATGAAATTATTTTTGATTCTCAGTGATAAATTGATGTTGTGATATTTCCTAAATTAATGCCCTATACATAATTAGAGCAAATAAGAGAGGATTAGGTTTATAAGTATATATGATAGAATTAAGGAAGTATGACTAAGGTTAGTGATTTTCTCCTATTTGGGGAGTGTATTTCCCTGTTCTTTTTTGATTGCTGGTTAATTATAATACATCAAGCCAAAGTAGTGCTCAAGTGAAAGCACCCAGGGCTGCCTATGTGGCACAGTCAGCTAATCATCAACTTGATTTTGGCTCAGGTCATGATCTTACAGTTGTGAGATGAAGTCCCATGTCACGCTTCACCCTGGGCATTGACCCTCCTTAAGATTCTCTCTCTCTCTCTCTCTCTCTCTCTCTCTGTCTGTCTCACCCCTCACCCTGCCCCTCCCCTGCTTACTCTCTTACCAAAAAAAAAAAAGTAGTAAAAATTAAAACAAAATATTCCTGGTATGTGGTAATGCTGCTTGAGATTAATAGAAGAATGCAAATATTTTTGGATCACACTTGTAAATTAATAATTAAACTACATATTGCGTATTGTAATACATTTTAACTGAATCTAAATATGTTTAAATAAAGCCTATTGGCAAAAATAAGGTAAAGACTTATTTAAATACTTAAATCATTTTAGAATCTAAGAATTATACTATGGCAAAAATATTTGTCATTAATGACATGTTTATTAAAACTAAGATTGAAATATGAGAAAAGAAAATTAACATTATTTCCAATGCATTTTCTTAGACACAAAAGACATTTATATCCTCCTTCATTTCTATGTCAAAAAGTAAATAACTTAAGAATTTTATTTTTTAAAATCTTAAGAATTCAAAAAAATTGACTTCTCAATTTTGTTTGAAACTGATGGTCTTATAAAAATAGTTTATTCCCATAGTTTCATGTCTGGGAAAAAGTGTACCATTTTGTTCATCTGATATTTATAAATTTGGTTTCATCCAGTTTAAATAATGTAATTATTTATAACAAATGAAAAAATGTGATTATTTATAAGGGGAGGATATTCTAACAGAAATACTTGAACAGCATATGAAGATATGTGTTTTATAGGTTTCTCTTTTTTTTTTTAATGTTTTTATTTATTTATGAGAGAGAGAGAGACAGCGTGAACAGGGGAGGGTCAGAGAGAGATGGAGGTACAGAATCTGAAACAGGCTCCAGGCTCTGAGCTAGCTGTCAGCACAGAGCCTGACGTGGTGCTCGAACCCATGAACGGTGGGATCATGACCTGAGCCGAAGTCGGACGCTTAACCCACTGAACCACCCAGGCACCCCGATTTATTTCTTACCTATATTTCTCCCATTATACAAATTTGCTTACTATTTTAAAATAAACATCTACTACAACATAGTATTGATTAATAGCTATTTGTGTGAGATCTGTTTTTGCTTTTCTCACAGTTTTAGTGGACATACACATTATGCAAGTGCATATCCATAAGCTTACATATAATCATTACATGCATGAAATTTAAGCAAGGTAGAAATGGTTAAGTAACCCATGATAGAACTCTAGATTATATATACATTCTTTTAAAAAACTTCGTGTTGTGTTGTAGTTAGAGAAGGTAGAGTTTTTATAAGATGTTGCCATAAATCTTAAGAAAAGTTATTATTAATTGAAAATGTCAAGGCTTGTTTTTGTTTTTGTTTTTCATGCTCTATAAGGTATTTACTTGTTTTCCCCATATAAGATTGTGATGGAGACTTTGAGTTGTGAGGCCACGTGACAAGGGACACAAGAGAGATTTTCTAAGAGCTTTAGTCTCATTTGTCTGGGCCCTGCCTACCTGAGCAGCTTTATCTCTAACAGTTCCTCCTCATACCCACGGCATGTCTAACTCTTGTTGGTTTCAGTTCTCTCATTGCCATGCTTTCTCTTCCTTTTTTTGCCTTTCTAACTCCCAGTCATATTTTAGCTCATAGCATTTGGGATAACAGTCAGTGTCATTTATTGACAAAGAAGATAGTTTCTTGGGCCAGAATTCCTGCCATTCAATCTGGGCTCCTCTACTTGCTAGATGTCTAACTTTCGAAGCTTCTGTTATTTTTCAGATAGGAATAATAACAATAATAACTCATAGAGTGTTGTGTTAAATGAGTTAATCGGGATCAATTATTTAGAAAATATTATAGCATCGTTAAGTAATATGTCCATGAGTCTATTTTTCTCTTCTTCTGTCTTTCGTTCTGTTTCTGTATCATCTGGTGTCACTTCCCCTGGGAAGCTTTCCTTGGTCCCTGGAGGCCAGGGTGTGACAACATTATCATACTGTGTCTGTTGACTCCTGTTCTCCTCCTTGGACTCTGTTTAATGACATAGGCTGTGTCTTTCATCTTTATATCCCAAGCACCCAAAATTGAGCATGATCTGTGAAAGGCACTCATGTTTTTTAAATGAGTAAATAAATTAATGAGATTTGGGAGATGTGTTCTGTTGTGTGGGAATTTATATCAATAAATAATAACCTGTACATAAACTACAGGGAAGTTATAACAGAGATTGTGGAACTGAAAGGCCCACAGACAGAGATGACAAGATCCTGGAATCATGTGGTTTATTTATTCTGTAGTGGGAAGCCAAGGACAAAGCTATAGCAGTGGTGTACACAGTATAGGGTTCCATGGGCTAGATTGAAGGCTCACACATTAGTTGGTTTTATACAGTGTTGCAGTATCCACTTCAACAAGGATTTCTCCTGATGATGTGGTTACAAAGACCAGATAAACAAGGAAGCTCAATAGTTTCGAGTGCTTGGAGGTAACACTGGCTTCCCTTGTTGGAGAGGTGCAGATACTTGAACACCTGACCACCCTGTAGCTAACTGTTTAATGTTTTGTGCTGCTACAGCTTTTATCTGTTTTGCAAGCAGAGAACACACAGGGTCAGAATGAGGCCATAATGGATGTCCTTAAAGGATTTAGGGATTAATACCTGTTAATGTAGAGAGAATGTGATCTGGGGTTTATGAATATTTAAGTTTTATGGTCTTCACATCCCATTCTAAGTAACACTAATTTGTTCCATTCTTATTGAAGTTGAATAGCCCTAGATTCCATTAATTCCACATTATTCTCAATACATTTGGTGAATTCTGCCTGTGTCTCCCAAATGACTCCCAAATTACTTGCCTACACAAATATGTATATGTAACAAATAAGTTTCACCTATACTGTTTGTTTCTTGTCTATATGGCAGATTGACTATTTTCAATTAAAACAATATGTACGTTGCATGTGTTACAGTGAGGATGACCATATGCCCTGGTTTTCCCAGAGAGACAGGTTGTCCTGAAGGAACCCTTAGGAGTGTCCACTTCCATCTTCCAAAGTGTCTTGGTTTGGGTGATAACATATATCGTCACCTTATATCAATCAACTATCTGCTACTTTGTAGAACTATGTAAATTGAGGTAAATTATATAATATCCCATCTATAAAATTTGCAGATTGGCTATTATTTGTAAAATCTTTGCCAAGTCTAAAATTCTTGGACATTTATGGAGAAAAAAATAATAAAGCTTTATACTTCTTGAGTCTATTCATAGGACCTTAACCCTGAAGACAAGTGCATTTTTCCACTTAAAAATGGATCTAAATGCAGGTTGAATACAAATGCATGCATTAACTACCTTGAAATATGCAAAATTACACTTTTAATTTATAGTTGGTGAAAAATATTTGAGACACTGTGACCATAGACTTTGAAGTTGGAAAACTAAAAAAGCACTTTCATTATTTCTTTAAAATTGGAGTATATTAAATAAAAGACTTTGAAATCATTCTAGGTGGTTTTAAAAATATTTTATGGCTGTAAGTTCAACCTATGCTTATATTCCTTATCTATACAATGAATTAAATAGTTGGCAAGGAATACTGGTTTCTTAGGAAGATAATGATTTTACTTTTCAATTTGATAAATTTCCATGTGTTCATGAGCCAATTCTGTAGGAATTTTGAGAATAATGGGAATTAAAGTAGATCAGTTCTTTAGCAACAGATTTGTATATCACCTACAGAGAGAAAAATCAAATAAATGTATGCATTGTCTCAGAAGGGTTACTATAAGTGTAGAAAGTAAGTGAAGAGATTTTGGATAGCATTTCTGACTGTTTTTAATGGTTTGTTGTTTCATGAGTCTTTCAAGATTGACACTAAAAACCTTACCACACAGTAACTGGGTTTGCTTCCCCTTCAAAAAAAAATCTCAGATTATATGGATATATGAATTGTTTCACTTTAATGCAACACTACTTTTTTTAGTTTTTCTCATGGCTAGAAAATTCCATGACTTAGCATGGAATTTCATCCAAGTTTGGTGAACAGACACTGTGGGGAGATAGAGTTTTGCCTTTTGGAATTTTGCACGTAGGTTGTTATTCCACGTTGAAGGGAACAGAGATCTCCCCATTTATTATTCAACTCTTCCTACATCTCTGCTTAGGTGATCTGATACTATTGAAAAAATGGTACTACCAGCCTGCTGTGGTAATGTGAAAATATCAAGAGATTTGTTGGATGATTAAATGACTTGAATTTGGCAGAAACTTCCTCATTTTGTAGGTATATAGAGAAGCAAGAATGATGGAATATATTGATCTGTGCATTATTGGCAGTCTCTAGGAATTAATATTAGATGGCAACACTTGGCACTTAAATGTGTTAGGGAACTTGCCATACTATCATATTATAGTTATGTGTATATACACTCCTTAGTTGATTATAAAATTGTTGAGATGGGGCACCTGGGTGGTTCAGTTGGTTAAGCGTTCAACTTTAGCCCATATTGTGATCTAACGGTTTGTGGATTTGAGCCACACATCAGATTCTGTGCTGACAGCTCAGAGCCTGGAGCCTGCTTTGGATTCTGTTTCTCCCTCTCTCTCTGACCCTCCTCCCCAGTTCACACTCTTTCTCTCTCTCTCAAAAATAAACAAACATTAAAATAATTTTAGAAATCAAATAAAATAATTGAGATACAGTATTTTATTTACCACATATTTGCTAGGGTTCTTAATATTATCTATGTCTTATGATATTTACTGGATAAATATTTCTTAATGGTATATTAATTAATGGTATATTAATGGTATAATGGTATTTTATTGGTATATTAATTAAAATGCAAATAGCAAAATATTTGTGATCTGTAGACTCTCACTTATGAAAGCAAGAAATAGCTGATAAAATACTGTCATGCTTGTATGGCATATCACTGATGAGTCTCTTAAAGAAACAAAAAAAGAAAAGAAAAGGAGAATGTGTGTTTACATATATGTTCTTTCACAAACCTGAGTCTCAGTAAAATAGTTAGATGCTTTGCTCTCAACCTTACCTACAGAAGACAAGTTTTGCTCCTAGTCTTACTTAACATTGTACCAACAGGCTGCTCTCCAGATTTCAGTTGTTTGCTTCTGGGCTTGGTGAAGCTGCTCAGTAATTCCCTTAGGACTGCTGGAGGCTTGGGGGGAAGTGGAGAGGAAAGGTGAGTGCCTTGCATCATTCTGTGACAGCCTCCCGGGTTCATTCAAGAACCTTAGTGGCTTGCTGTGGTGAGAGCAATGAAAAGCCCTCCAGTTGGCAAGACATTATAATTAAACCATTTCATTTACTTCATTCAGCAAGCATTTACTGTGAACCTACCGTGTATAAATAAATGACTCTGTTTAGATAAATTGGAAAAATATGAGGATTTAACCCCTACTTGGGAAGAAGTTAGAAACCAATGGAGTAAATGAAGCAGAAAAGAGAGAAAACCTTATTTAAATCATTGTTGAGGGATGTGGAATGCTTTCTGGAATGAAAGTCTCATGTGCGATGTGTTTTCCATTTTTTTTAATATTAATTTATTTTTGAGAGAGAGAGAGCGAGCGAGTGTGTGTGTGTGTGTGTGTGTGTGTGTGTGTGTGTGTGTGTGAGAACAGTGGACAGAGGATCCGAAGCAGGCTCTGTGCTGACAGCAGAGAGCCTAATGCAGGTCTCAAACTCACAAACCACGAGATCATGACCGGAGCCAAAGTCAGACACTTAACTCACTGAGCTACCCAGCACCTCTGTTTCCTAATTTTTTAATGGTATACCTTATATTTCCTCATGTCGTCATGACGTTTTCCTTAGTGACTTCTGAGAAAAACAGACAGTTCTTTTTATCTTCCAGTATAGTTTTTGTTAGCCTGTGAAGTATTATTCCCACCTCCCATAGCCCAACTTAAAATACATAATATAGCATCTGTGTTTCAAAAGAAGGTGTTGTGTTTTCCACTACATGCATATGAAATCAGGAAAAGATCATTTTGGCTCCCTGAGTAAATTTCTTATTTGATGCCATTCAGTCTGTTTTATAATACTGAGTAGCTAACAAGCTAAAACAAAATATTTGGCAGAGTTGATGATCTCTTCCCTTAGGAGAGATCTTGGAATCAGAAGGCGTGCCGCAATTTATACGAAGGTCACCAGTTTCCACGGAGTGTGGAAGGGAGGCAGTCACATACTCACAGCTGCATCTAGACAGGAAAAGTCTTGCATCTATAGCCATGGCATCTCTTTGCTTTATCTTTGAAGTTAGAATAAAAGCTTACATTACTTGGAGTGAGAAAAAAAAGAAGTTTATCAGCAAGATCATTAATAACTTGGGACTCAGCTTTTCAAGTTACAATTAGATGCTCAACAGCTGTGACCTTCAAGAGCTGCTCATTATTGTTGGTCCTGATTGTTCACTCCCACTCTAGAGCTCTCTTCAGAAATAGTTTCTCTGACATCATTGACCCCAGGGGTCAGAGTGAGAAATGAGTCTTCAAGCACTCATTTATAAGTCTTATTTCTCTGGGATGCTGTGTGTGTGTGTGTGTGTGTGTGTGTGTGTCTGTGTGTGTGTGTGTCTCTGTGTGTGTGTGTGTAATTCAGCCAATAGGTAATGCTTCATTGTAATCCAGCTGTTTGGTCCCATCCCAATTAGGATGATGTCTGTTAGATGCAGGGGCACCCCTGGGAATAGCGAGAAGATTTAGTGCCCTCAAAAACTGAGTAAAACTGATGGTAACACAGGATCTGTTTTATTTAGATGTTTAAAGAAAAAAAAAGGTCTCAATGCACATGCTTGCCAAATTCTGTCATGCACTGTGTAGCATCTCAACGGATCAGCAGGGATTTTAAACGTGCTGTGTGCTTGCCATCACTGCAACCCAAAGAGAAAGTGGGGATTAGAGAAACTGTAGTGAAGTATGAAATGAAAGCCCAGCTGGAAAAGCAGGACTGGATTATGTTCAGCTTCTTTACCTCAGTTCCTTTGGATATTAAGAACATGGGGCTCTTAAGAGAAAGGGATTTGCTTCCTCAAGGTGTAGTGCATAATCTCCGTTTTCTGAAAGGAGTCTTAATTAGGGAAAAGCCATGTGTCCTAAAACAAAGTATAAGCAAACCTACGGGAGGGTTGATAGCATTTGTTATTGATAAGGACTTTTCAGACAGGTTAAGACTGAGAGTTTAATTTAGTAGTCTTAGGGGAGTCTTGTTGGTAAAATGCATCGACGATGAACTTTTGAACATGCAGCCTTGTTAGTTTCAGTCTAAGATCTCAAACATGTGAAGTGATTGTGAAGTGGCAAATGGGATCTTGAGATAAGCCAAGGGTGCTGGTTCTGACTCATTTTCTTCCGGACCTTGTAATCCAAGACAGCACCTCTGACCTGTGTGTTTCTGAGCTCTCATTTGCGAGATGATGGGACTAGGTTAGACTCAGAGGATAAGTAAAATGCGTGGGAAGCTACAATTACTGGGATTGTAATCTCTTCGAGAGCATTGTATCCTCTGTCACCTTCATTCTAGCTGTCTTCCCTAGTTTCACTGTTACTAGCATCAGTGACTAAAAGAACCGTTGAATAAAATCTAAATAGATTTTGGAAAACTCTTCCTTTGTTCTCCAGTGTTAGCCTCTCTGCCACAACACTATTATTTGCTTGCCATGTCTAATAGCAGATATTTAGGTTATCTGTCTTCTTTTTTCTGAAATGTCCATACTCATGAATTTTCCAACATTATGATTTCGAAAGCATACCTCTTCATTCAAATGTCTGGTAAATTTCCCGAAAAACTGATTTAATGAGTTTAAAACTACTATTGATAATTTTAGCAAAGAAAAAAATAGATGAATAGCAACAACATAAATAGCAATAGATTACTTATTAAAAATATACCACATTGGGGCGCCTGGGTGGCTCAGTCGGTTGAGTGTCAGCCTTCAGCTCAGGTCATGATCTTGCAGTTTGTGAGTTCAAGACCTGCATCGGGCTCCATGCTGACAGCTCGGAGCCTGGAACCAGCTTCTGATTCTTTGCCTCCCTCACTCTCTGCCCCTCTACTGCTCACACTCTCTCTCTGTCAAAAATAAACATTAAGTTTTTAAAAACAAAAACAAAAAACTACATACCAGGCATTTTTTAAAGCACATACATGGATTAACTTATTTAATCTTTATAACCAACCTATACTGTAGGCACCATTACTATTCCTTTTACAAATACATTGAGGCAGAAAGCATTTAAATGACTTGTTCAAAGTCATGGCAGAGTTAGGATTTGAACTCAGGCAATATGCCACCAAATCTGAAATCTTCATTTCTATACCACTTTTTCAAACACTAGTACTGAATGAATACAATGGACTTCCTTCAAGGAACCTAAGATTTCCGTATGTTTTAGACATTAGAATTATTAAACGCATTCCCAAAACTGGATTAAATATAGCAGGTTCTTGAGGGAGAAGATTTGAGACTACAGCATAATTGTCAAGTTGAATTTATTGTGCTCGAGGATTAATTAGATCTTAATGGGTTGATGTTTCAAAGGAACTCTTTGAAAAGAGATTAGGGGCGCGTGGGTGGCTCAGTCAGTTAAGTGTCTGGCTCAGGTCATGATCTCGAAGTTTGTGGGTTCGAGGCCCACATCAGGCTCTGTGCTGACTGCCAGCTCAGAGCCTGGAGCCTGCTTCAGATTCTGTGTCTCCCTCTCTCTCTGACCCTCCCCTGCTCTCTCTCTCTCTCAGAAATAAATAAAATCATTAAAAATTTAAAAAAATTAGCAAAGATTTAAAAAAAGAGATTAAATGTGTGCCTATTGGAAATCTATCATTGCTTACTACAACCAATTAGTGAGAGAAAGGGGCATCCTTGGGTATAGAGAAGAAGTTAAAGTACACAACATTAATATCACTAGACTTTTATCAAAGGTTAAATTTGATATAGGAAATATTCCCATAAAGAAAAAGAAAAAAACAAGAACTGCCATACACCTTTAGTCACAACGTAATTAGAATCAGTTGGACTGAGCAGGGGAGATAATGACCCAGAGGCTTGATAAGCAGAAAACAGGAAGACATTGTTATTGGAGGCAGGGTAAGAGGGGCATTCTAAAGTTCATAGAAACTGCTGGCAGCCTGGAGAGCCATAGGAAACCAAAGGTCTAGGGCAGGATGGGCAGACGGAGTTCATGCCCCAGCAGCACAAAAAAGGACTGAAGTAGCTTGATTGCTCAGTCTTGGCTGTCTTTAGTTGTTTCGCTCCTGGCAAGAGTTCATCCTGAGAGAACCTGGCCAGCAGGTGAGAATAACTGAAAACAGCTGGCTGTTAGTGAGGGCAGGGGTAGAGCAGATGCTATTTTCTGGTAGATGCTTCCCCCCCACCCCCGACAGCTGGGCAAATCATATATAGTTTACTCTTTTAGCCAGACATTGTAATGGTTCTTTCTATAATCCCATGCCCACAAGGCTGCCATTTTTATGTCCTTCGAGGCTGATGTGTCTCAGGAAATATAAATAGAGAAAGGATTGGAAATGAAGTACTGATACTCTTCACCTCTTAAAGTTGATTTGCTCCTATCTCATAGCTAAACTTCCAAAGTCATAATGCAGGAAAAACTGTCATTGGAAAGCCAGACGGTATGAAATATGAGCGCCATTCAGCTGGATTACCTGGAGAGCCGTTTTTCTGTACATTTCCAGAGAGAACTCTGCTAAAAAAAACTAGATGATTATCCAATGTTCCCTTGTGGCTACAAGTGTGGCTTTCCTTTCGCTCTTATCAAAACAGACAACCTGTAAAGAAAGACAACCCAACCAGGCACATGGATGTGTTGAACCTCAGAGATATATATACACCAGTACTTCAGTTGCAGAGGTAGTTGAGTTTTTGAAACCACATTAAATGTTTTGGTCTATCCGTACCTGTGACTATATTTGTTGACATGGTCCTATAGGGTTGTAGCAAATTCCTCCAAACTTTGACAAACCTTAATAACTAGAAGCAGTCCGAGAGAGTTCACTTTATTTTCTTTCTTTCTTTTTTTTTTTGATGTATTTTTTAAAAGATTTTATTTTTAAGCAATATCTACACCCAACAGGGGGCTCAAATTTCCCACCCTGAGATCAAGAGTTACATTTTCCACTAACTGAGCCACCCAGGTGCTGCTGGTAATTTTTGATAGAAGTAAATTAAATAGAATTTTATATAAATAAAGAATACTATGTGAAAATAATATTTGAATCTGAATATTCTCATAATGTTTAAATTAGAAGGAACATTTCATATATCTTCCATCCACTTATTTATGAATGAGGAAATTGTAGCCCAGAAGTTTTAATTAACTTCTCCGTAGGTAACAGGCTGACCCCAGTTATGAATCCTAGTTGCATTTCTAATCCAGTTTTACAGTTTATTTATTGTGCACACATATACATTTTGAAGTAAAATATTAACATTTTCTTTTTTAGTTCAAACAAAAACAATTTTGAGGAATCTTAATATGTCTAAGAATGTACATTAATCCCCAAAAGAGAAAACATTTATCTTCATCAAAGAATATTGGAAAAACAGGAAAAATGTAAAAATTCATATATCATCCTGCTAAAGACAGCCACTATGAACACTTTTACATATTTTCCATCCTTTTATTTATGCTTCCATTTATTTTAGTCCAATTGTGATTATACTATAATGTTTACCTTTCCTTTTTTCAACCAAAATTTTGAAAACATACTATTGTTTACAATAGTTGGATTTGCATGATATTCCATTAAGGGATAGAATAATTTACTTTCGTGTGTTTTTTATTTTGTGACATTTCATTTTTACTAGAAGGAGATTTTTGGGTAATAAAAACACATATTATAGCTGTGACACTGTTTTCTAATCATTTCCTTATCTCATGTTCTCTACTCAGTCCACTTGAATCCAGCATTCTTTGCTGCCACTACCCTCATCCTGTTTTTATCAAATGCCTTCATTTTGCCAGATGTATTGATGGTTTCCTCTATCCTTGTCTTAGTTCACTTTTCAGCATCATTTGACAGTTTCCAACTTCCCAACCCTTCCTTCCCCTTTTTCTATTTCTTCTACTTTAGGACCTCAAGCACATTGAAGTAGATCTCTTTCATTCTTCTTTGGGTATCATATTTATTATCATCACTCTTCCAAAGTTGTTCAGTCTTTAGTTTTACTTATTTTTATTTTTCCCTGTGGTAGGCTGAAAAATGGCGACCCAAAGATGTCTGTATTCTTTTTTATTCTTTTTTTTAATTCTTTTTTTTACAAATAGTTTATTGTCAAATTAGTTTCCACATAACACCCAGTGCTCATCCCCAAGAGTGCCCTCCTCCATGCCCACCCCCTCTCCCCCC